>NC_090920.1:4378132-4495501 GCF_040956055.1 Brachionichthys hirsutus | reverse complement strand
TGGTTTTTAAATGCCTGGTTCTGCTTCACAGAAAGGCGCTAACTGTTAGCAGGCTGGCTGTTTGTCTGGCTGTTGGCAACGTAACCCAAAACGTTTGGGGCATGTATTGATGAGATGTTCAGGAAATGTTGGGAATGGTACCAGGAACAGGCGATTCCAGAATCCAGAAGAGATCCTGGATTCTGGAACACTTTTAAATATTTGTTAACATTGCTTCAAAATTCGTTCCTCAATATCTCAGTTGATTATTGACCGATGTTTATGGAATTTGACGCAGTAGTGTAGAGAGGTGACTTCTATCTCACCACAAAATTTCATCTGGAATGGATCCAGATTGCGGATATTATGAAATTTATTTGAAAAATGGGGGAACACTTTCGTTTCAGCCTACTGTGCATTCAGTATTAAAAATAGAGATTTCTAACAAGCATCATCTTGATCCCATTGCATTTTGAGAGTGATCTGGATACCTGTCTGGATACAAAAAACATCTGGATTTTCACATTTGCTTATAATGGGAGTTTTTTTTGTTTGTTTGCTTGTTTACAGTCACATCTTGTAAAATATGCATTTAGTTCAGTCAACAAAAATCAATCACAGTTATAAAGACGGCCGATAAGAACTATCAGGCAAAATGTCTTCTGGATCTGATCCAGAATGAGGTCAGGAAAATATCTGAAATTTTAACAAAAATCAGTTAGATACACATCAACACAGATTCACTTTGACTTTTCATAGATAGATAGATAGATAAATCTCAGTATTCACAGCAGTGCCAATTTATAAGTGGCACACAAATATTTATATTCCACAAATCATTCGGAAACAAAATGTATATTTTTGCTTTTTGATTGTCGAGCATTAAATACATTTACTCAGAACAGTGCTTTTTTATTTCAGCATCTCGTTTAGACAATCAACCCGGACTCTATTTGTCTCAGCTGATTTCGGGGAAAGCGTGCGCTCGACTCCGGGGTGACCTAGATCGGACTCTCGGCGCCCTCGCTCCATCCTTGCCTCAACACAATGGGTTTATATGATTTCAAGGCAATATGGAGACAATCAAGCGAGGCGGGACTCTTCAGCTGCGCCTCATGTCTCATCTCGATTGTCTTCAGAGTCATTTTAGTCTCGATGGGCAAATGCATTACCAGCTATGAAATTAAAGGGCTGCGCCTGCATTCTGACTGCTGGCAGTCGTTCCACACAGTAATCGCTTCAAGTGAAAGCCGATTGTGCCACAACGGTTGCACAGTCGGCACAATACCTTCAGAGTGGCCTGTTGATTTGGGGTTATTAGATCAGTGTCTGCGCCATCCCAGCAGAGCAGCTCCTGCCGCTGCATTACTCGGCGCCGGCGCCTGTTTAATTGCACCATCCCAATATATCTCCAATTACGCGGTGGGCCTCAGCTCATCTATAATTTAGCACGAGTGGTCTCCTTGACAAAGTGCAATTAATTAGTGTTTTTTTTTTTGGTTCATTAAAGGCATGGCTTTCAGAAGACCTTCATGCTTTTATTTTTTGTTTAATTACTTTGGTGCTTTGGGCAGGCTTCTATTTCCAAGATGTATGAGTTGCAGGTTTTCGACCACTGCCCCCCCCCCCCCCCTCCCCCGATTGCCCATCCTGATGGAGGATAACTGGACGTCACGTGTGGCTTTCAAAATCTGGGGCTCATTTTATGTGTCATGTAATGGGATTTGCATGCCTTTGAAGGAGCCTCATCGCCTGCGGGTTAATTGATTCTGCATTAAATATTAAGCCGCCAGGAGACTCATAATGTATGAGCTGTTGTTAGGAGTCTGTTTCATCCAGATGCAGTCTGCACTGCAATAGCAGGCAATCAGACCCGATTGAGAAAAAGATAAGGAACGCATATGAGGTTCACTGTGAAAATCCGTCAGGTGGTTTTTATGTAATCCTGCAAGCCGATGCGGGATTAAAGATTACTTGAGGAATGCCATTCAAGAAAGTCAAACAATATTTGTTCATTCGTCTTCTACTGCTTTTCTGTTTTGTAGGTCCTTGAATGCATCGCTGGCGCATCGCAGGGCCACACGGAGACAGACAATTCAATGCAATCCAATAAATTCGTATTTCTATAGCACCAAATCAGAACAGGAAATGATCTCAAGGCACCTTTACAGGTGTAGCAGGGAAAGACAGAACCCAACCTGACCCACAAGAGCAAGAACTTTGGAGACGCAGCCAAGGAAAAACTTTCCTTTAACAGGCAGAAGCCCTTGGACAGAACCCAAGACAGCCATTCACGCACACACTCGCACACAATTTTTGGGGTAGCCAATTGACCTGAATTGCATGTTTTTGGAGAGGCGGGAGGAGGCATTTATTTTGTGCGACTGTCTGCGCGGCCGATGATTCCATGCGGCTCGTGCTTTCCAACCTCAGGGCGCTCTTCACCTTGAAAGAGCAGATAACACGCCTTCAGAGCGCCCGATGAAGCAGAAGCAGGCTTAAACATTGGCGCTAGAACGAAGCGGGGTTGTCCAGCTGTGAAGGTGACACTGTGCCATATGTGACCGGGCTCTATTTAAAACAGCCCAGCATGCTCTTTGTCGCTGCGTACATTTAACTTTCCCTGAGAGGTGCTTGGCGTCAAATGCGGCGTGAACGCGGGGCTCTTCTGCCTCGCTAATGGCAAAGCTGCTCAGGTGTCTCTATCATAGGAGGATTTTTAATTATTTGCGCAGTCCAAAAGTGTCGATGGACTTCCAGAGCGATCTTACCAACCAAAACATCTGCGGTTCCACCTCGTGGACGCCCGGCAGCAATGTTTGACACCCCCCGTGGAGCCGCAGAGGGCTTGGAGGACGTTATCTAACAAATCAGATGGTTGGCAACATGTTGCTAACTGTCATTTTAGACATTAAGAAGATGTTAAAAAATAGCATCCAGGCTAACGGAAAGTGCAAAATGCTGAAAGGACAAGCTGGAAAAATGGACCCAAGCATAAGACAAATAGATTACTTGTGTATTTGACCGCGATGCATTCCCTTAATGAGTTACTTAGAGGTATTCTTAGGTCACATTTCACAATCTTAACTTCACTCTTTCAGCTGCAACCCCAACTGTGTGAAAGCGATTGGAGAACAACTAAAAAAAAACAATTCAAAGCGTGGGTTTGAATTGTTTCTTTCATTCGTGTCTTATCGGGGACAAAAACGAGGCTTTTGTGCTTCAGTCGGCGCCTGCTGTGGGATTATATCAGCCTTCTGAGGCACGGAGATAACTTTGACATTGCTCACAACCAACAGAAGAAAAGAAAAAAATGAAATGAAAATCGCGACGGCCATCAGTTGCCATTCATTAAGAATCATTATGTCATCTTTTCACAGAGCGGCAGGGCGGCGTGGGTTTTATGTGCGTCTCTCAACTTAAACGCAACCTGCTCTGCGGGAGGATGGCGTCACGCCGATACAGAGGATGAGGTGAGACATTAAATGTAGCGATTATGTGTCACAAAGGATTAGCAAATTACCACAGTCAAGATTGACATCCCAAAGCCCACGGATTGGCATTTTGGACAATTCCTCTTTAATCCAATTTTTTATTTAGTTTGAATGGTGCTCAAAGAAGGGGCCGAAACCACCAAGGCAATCAGAATCCCCAGGAGTATTAGCATTCGTTAGCATTCCTAATCTCGTTGTATATCCACTATGCAATGGCAATAAAGGCTTTCTATTCTATGTTAGTCAGGTTTCATGAGCAGTGGCTTTCATGAAGGAAATGCTAATACTCTTGGGGAATCTGGTTGCCTTGGTGGTTTCTGTCCCTTCTCTGTTTCTTTGTTTTCTGCTCCATCAAGAGTATTCATCTGAACTCTCCACCAGTCGCTCAGAACTGATCCAAACTCAGAAAAGTCTGGACTTGAATGCTGTTTTTTGTCTTTTAATTTGTAGCATCTCTGTGTTTCGGCAGATGCCACGCCTCAGGTCTGCTATCTGTGCTGTGCAACATTAAAACAAAGAGATAGAAAGAGAGAGAGATGAAAGCTGGAGATGCATCTGCTCACCTGCGAAGCTATGCCTTCCTCCGGCCCGCATCTGCACCGGCTCGGGCTCTCTTTTTAAGACCAGACAGGAAAGCCCTGGAGCCTCATCCGAGGGGGTCACATTTTCTCGAACTCGTTTGATCCTCGGTTCCCTGCAATGTCAAGATACAAGGGACGTAGCATCGCCATGCCAACCACGTAGAAATGTGAAGTTTTGCCAATTAATTTTTTAGACTTGCTGAGGCATGGGCCATGTCAGAGGGGATTGTTAAACTCACCCCTGCATCGGAATTAGATTTGCTGCCGACTGTGCAGTTTTAACTCAATAAGAGAGGGATTGTTAAAGTCGCCCTTGAATGTGTTGTCGGACGTTATGTCATTCCACAGATGTCTGTTTGCCAGACAAAACAAAACAGTCTTGAAGGCTTCGTTGCCTCGTTTTGCGAGCTTGTTCCACATGTCGTCAGAGCGGACTTAGAGTCACCTGTTTTTCCAACAGGTGACTCTAAATCGGACTTCTGGTATTGTTCTTCCTCCTCAGTTGGCCTTTTCCGCTTTGCAAAGAAGCTCTGCAAAGAATTTTCTTTTTTTTTTCTCATTTTCGCTAGTTTACAGGCTTATTTTCTTTTAGCTACAGATCAACTTGCCGATGTTGAACTATCATGGAAAATGTCTTCTGGTCCAGAATGAGGTCAGGAAAATATGTGACATTTTAACATTAAAACCCCATTAGTGAGGGTTGCTATGGTGACTGCAGGCTGATTTCTGCCCCTGCATAGTTGCGGAGGCATCGCTGAACTGAACGAGCCGCACCTGTTCCACATCTCACCTGAACAGCTCCTGCCTATTTGGACCCGCCTCTCTGGACCCGCCTCTTTGGACCCGCCTCTCTGGTTCCTCAGTATTTGCAGGCTCTCCCGTTCTATCTGTCAAAAATACACATCAACTCTGATTCACTTTAACTTTTCATGGTTGGTGTATAAAGATACCAAGAACACTCTAGGACCTTTTGGTGCTGATCCAGATTACCGTGTGGACGGTGTGAATCCAATCAGGAGGGGAACGAGCTGCTTGGCGGAGGTTTGGGATCTCCGAGGGCTTTTCTAGCATCAATTATCTATTTTTTCTGTGCTGCCCGGTAACAAATGCCTCATGGTAGCCTCACACGGCTCCACGATCGCGTTTATCAGCGATCCCGATTCAATCGGTGTCTGTGCTTCTTCCGTTCACCCAAACAGACACGGGAAAACCTGACGATGCACAAACAGCCTCGATGCAAATCTGTGAAACGCTGCTTTTCCACACTCTCGTGAAACGCTCTTCTTCGCTGAGAGTTGCTGACGGGCTACAAGCTAACGGAGCTTTATAAAGAGTCTGGAGCTTTTAAAGACGTGTTTGGTGGCATCACATGGATTAAACCAATAAGGGTCGACTACCTTTTCCCTGAGGCGCTGGATGCAACTGTGTCGAGTGCATCGAAACGTGAACCGTGCCAGTCGTTTCGTTGACCGTCCCTCCTCCCTCTGTCCCGTCAGCGTCTCCACTGGAGATGTTCCAGTGTTTAACCGAAGAGAGGAAGGATGCACTGCGCTCAGAAGAGAAAATGCATCCTTGTGGCATGTGTCTTAAGGCTTTAGTCGGCTTGTCCCGTGAGCGGTCGCCACAGCAACCCAACCATCTCCACTTCACCCTGTCCTCTGCATTTATCCGGGCTCGGGACCGGCACAAGGGAGAAACCGCCAATGCTACATTAGCTCCTGCTAACAGCGCTACCCATGAGGCGGCACATAAAGCTTTGGTCTTGTTTTTCTTTTCTTTTCTTTTTTGCATCACTTAAGAGTAAATATGAATAAAACATCATCAAAGAGATGCTTTTCACATTTGATCAGAAACGCACAACCAGAGCTGCAATCAGCCGCACATGTCGGACGCATCCGTGCACAAAAAGCACAATAAAACCGGCCTTCACGTTGTTGTGGACCGACGTGAAAGGCTTTCGCACAAGCGCGCCGCTGAAGGCTGATGGCAGAATCCAGGGAACCGATTGGTTAGTGGGTGGTGCTTTGATTCCAGACCTGCAACTGAGATTTGTCAAATATCAGGTGTGTAATGTGGGATTATCCTTGGGGGGGGGCTCATTGGATAGCGCAGAATCTTCGCCCCGCATCATAGCACAATGAAGAACCAAATTCTTTCCCAGCAGAAACCTTCCTTCCTTCCTTTTTTGTGCGTCGAGCAAATGTGGCATCAACAGAATCTAAATGAAGAGTATTTGAATCTGTTCTCTAATTAATGGAGTCTATTTTGAACATCCACTGCAGGCGCGTGAGAACCCCCCCCCCCTCTCTGAGCAGGAGTCGTAGCGTGTGAGATTACTTCAGTGCCTGCATGCAGAGGACAGCAACATGAAGAATGCGAGCGGAGAAGACAGGGACGACATCCATTAAAGGCCATTAATCACAGCCCGCTTCTCTCTAACAGGATTAGATGCTCTGCTCTTGAGGCACCAGAACGGCAGCAGGGTCCCGTGGTGAGGCTGAAGCCCCCCCCGCCCCTCGCCAGCCACCGATGCTATTAGGAACTTTATGAGATATTTATTGTAGGTCTGTCTTTCTAGATAGACAGATAGGTAGATTCTGCATTGAATCAGCCGCATCATTTATAAGAACCTGCTCCTTTGTGTTGGCGACATTTCATCGGCCTCCAAATGAGATTTGTTTGCATCTACAAGTGCAAATAGGAAGAATGTCATCGCTCAGCATGACGGAGACGGAATATTCTCCTACCCGGAAACATGAATTTCAAAAGGCTCTACTTTCCTCCACGGTGAGATGTGACAGTTGAATTTTCAAGATGCTCCATCTGTCGTTGCGCATGATGCTATCAAGCAAGCAGCACTATAAGAAATTGTTCTGCATTATCGGCTGAGCGGAAAGAGGGTTTGGGGGGGGGGGGGGTGAAGACAGTCTGCGATTGGCCGAGGACGCATTCGTGCCACAGATCTCTTCACCTTCCCACAACAGCCAGTCTTATCTCATCCTCGCTCGGAGAGGAAGGATTCAGGTAATTTTGGAGGTAGGTGGGGGGGCAGATAGGAGCACAGGAGCCCCCCCCCCCCCCTTGCTTTATATAGCACACAGCCTGTCCAGAATACAGATCGGGTTGCAGCACAGTATCTGCTCCTCTCTTGTCCTTGAGAGGTGGCCGGGAAGAGGAGCAGGGAGAGAAGTGTTTGTTCCACGGAAGGCTTGTGGGCGGAGGACGTTTGGGTTGAAGCTACAGGACAAGCTAAACTGGGAGCGTCTTTGATGGCATCGATTAGCCGCAGACGCGGTAAGCAAATAGCGCATGGGGCGAGTGGATCCTCAGGCTGCAAAGCGCACGCCGCTGGAGGCGTCGTAGCAGCGGACAGATGGAGAAATGCCGTTACTCAGACCTCTGGGAATTTATGTTGGGAGAATCCATATCTAAGTTGTGTCAAAGCTTTGAATGGCACGTTTTGATATCAAAATCCGAGGTGGGGGGGGCGTCTCCCTTCAGCCGGTCCCAGAAGCGCTCGCAGACGTCATCGGTTTGCAGGAGTTCGGAACATCCAGCTATAATTCAGGAAGGTCTAACGGCCTGGGAATGTTTTCAGGATGGATGTGACCCCCCCCCCCCCCCCCCCAAGCAGCGATTGACAGTGTTAGGATTGATATTACAGCACTGAGGTCAAAACTATGCAAAATACCCCCCCCCCCCCCCGGTTTCCAAAAGTAGCTGTTATTGAGGCAAGGTCAGTTGTAATGGGAAGAAGTGAAACAGGAGGAACTTTGGAGAAAGCGCTTTCATTGATTACCCCCCCCCCCCCCCCTCCCCATCTGGCACATGCATCGTGACCTGATCAGATTTCAGAGCTCCTTTCTTATCGGCGCAAAATTCCCATAATTCATTGGTGCATGCAAAACAATAACCCGATCTGTTGCTCTAAACCTCTCAGAGAGTCCAGAGGTCAGTCTTCTTTTGCGGACAATAAGAACTTTCCCCCATCAGTGCTGGAGGAGGTCCCGATAACGCTGCTCCTGCGTTATCGCTCATGTTAAAGCCCCTCTCCTTGTTAGCATGTTGTAAATGATGGATCGTCCTCGTGGATACGCGGGGGCCTCGACACCCCTTGCGGCCTGTCCCAAAGTCGATGATTAATTGCCGGACCTTTATCTCAACCGACTGATTAGCATGAATGCTAAGTCTGGGTGGGGTTGTGATCACATTGTAATGTGGCCAGAAATAGCTGGATTGTGCTCAGGATTATCTTTACCTTGCTACCGGCGTGGATTACACATCACACACACTTCCTGTTTGGCAGATGTTCTCTCCTTGGAATGCAAAATGTCCTCTTAGGAATTCATATTTCGTCCCTCCTTTATTAAGACAACGGTCACTCACAGAGGCTGCTACTGATTTGCAAGGCATATTTTAAAGGTGGAGGGGCATTTCAGGGGGGGGGGGGGGGGCAAGATCGGAGCCTCGTTTGGCCCTCTCTGAATAAATGTTGGCCCTAGGAAAATACGTCTGGTTTGAGGAAAAGGTCGAAATCTGAAGACATTTGATTTGTGTCCACATTTTTAAAAGTGGAATGTTTAAGTAACTCTAAACAAATTGCGTGCTACTTGCTTTTCTTCATAAGATACTTAAATACTTTTTATTGATTTGTCCCTCGGAGGGCAATTTGGTTTACAGCAGTTACAGATCTGTCAACAAGAAGGTCATCAGCTGTTTGGAGTTACAACGCACCAGGAAATCAGCCCATTCGGTGGCCGGGGAGGAATTTGACGAGAGACTGAAAGATCAATTCAATTAAATTCCATTTTATTTCTATAGCGGCAGATCACAACAGGAAGTCATCTCAAGGCACCTTACAAGAGTAGCAGAGAAAGACAGAACCCAACTTGACACACAAGAGCAACCTCAGATCAAAGTTTGTGTTTAGTCAGTGCGACTTTGTTCTTAAATCAGGCCGAGTAAAGGAAGGCCGGCTGGCAGAACATCCCAGAAACAAATGTGCACATCCACTCTAGATCCGATGCTCATAGACGTCGGCGCTGCACGATTAGCATGGCAAACATAACCTTCTCCCAGGGATTCAAGATGTTCATGCATTCACCGAAGTGAGTCGGGTTAAACCTGGAAGTGCAGAAAATAATCATAATTGGGTCGAAAAGGCTCTGTGGCTGCATGCAGAGGTAATGAGCCCAGTGAAAAGGATCCCGTGGCATTTATTTCCTCTCTATTTGTTCCGATTGCACCACTGTGGTCAATAAAAAGGCAACGCGAAGCTCGTTAGCTTAGCTCGGGTGTTAATGGGACAATAAATTCACAAAATTGTTCGGGAGACTTAGTGACGCCATCGTCTCCTTGTCGTAAGCAAGAAGTTTTGAGGAGAGGTGAAATGAATTGTGTCTCTCTCTCTGGGTTTCAGTCCCCTCAAGGGTCGCCACTTATTGGTCGACGAATCGAACAACCGTCTCGCACACTCGTGACTTACTCTCACAAGGAGGCTTATTTATTCCACCAGAAGAATCTCCTACTCTTACTGGATATGTACTACAGACACTCGTCGACTGATCGACTTTACGACGGCAACCTGTCAATCTCACACTCACTCGTGAGGGGACGATGGACCCCAAGATACTTGAACACTTGAGGCAAAGACTCTCCACCGTCCCGAAATACTGAAAGGGGCTCGGTAAACCGCTGTCTCCAAACCCACAAAACACACGAGGGACTGGTTGGGCGAACTCCCATGAGCCCTTGAGTCCGTTCCTGGAGGTTTCATGGAATTCCATCCACACACATACAGTAAACATACATCAGATATATGTTTGACTGTTTTTGACTTCTGAATTGAGTTATGGCCCTGTTGGGGGGTAATCGTGTGTGTGTGTGTGCGTGTGTGTACAAGGTTGCGAAACACCTCAGCTTTAAATCACCCCCCAATAAAAAACAAGCATGGGGAAATCTATAGAATTATTCATGGAGACTTTATTTGTTCAACAGACACCAGCGACAGACAAAAGCCCAGCGGTGCGTCTCTGAGATGAGAAAATAAACCGAATCAATATCGCCGCCGCCGCTGATTCCACGTGGCAGAGATTGATCCTCTGCACGGCGTGTATGAAATATGCATGTCTTTCTATATCCACAGTTATTGTTTATACGGAGCCGATCCGTTAGGTCACGGCAAACTTTCAGATTGCGTTGCAGGCAGCTAAGAATAGACACACACACACACACACACACACGAAACCACCAAGGCAATCAGACTCCCCAGGAGTATTAGCATTAGCATCATTGCCTTGGTGGTTTTGGTCCCTTCTTTGTTTTCTGCCTGAGCTCCAACTACCAAATATTTTTGGATCCAGGATTTGGACTCTCCGTCGTATTTATAGATCTTTAAATTAAGAAGGCGAGCATGAAGAGGTGATTTCAATATTTGGAATGTCTGCCCTCCCGGGTAGAGGAATGCTAAATGTTTGTGAAAAGTCTTTTTTCCCTCGGAGTGCGTCCTCCTTTCGATTTTGTTGTTGTTGTTGTTGTGCTACTGCTAGATAAAACAGTATTATCATTGGAGGGGGGGGGGTGGGTGATAAATGACAAGTAGGCCAATGCAGAGACTTTGCCATTTAATCTAGAATGAGTCGGACGACCCGGCGTGGTTTGAAATGGAGATCAGAAACAAGTCGGATCCGTTGCAGAAGGTAAATGATGAATACCGGCCTCCTTCTCCGGAAGCATCACAGGGATCACTTCAGGAGGGCCCGGATGTCCTCGCTGTGTCCCAGCATCAACCTGCATGGAGAGACTACTTGCTGAAGCTCACAGTCAGCAGCCCGGCAATTAAAAGTTAACCATATTTTAAAAATTTAAGAAAAACAGGCACTGTCTGTGTGTGCTATTTTGTATATTCACTGTCAAAGCCTGGAGCACAAATCGAGTGCGAGGCCCCTAGTGACCTCCGTTGTGTTGTGTTTGTGCTCTGTTGCCTTTAATTACTCAATAAGCACAGGTCTAAACATGGATGTCTAAGTATTGGCCCGAAGGCTTGGAACACAGCCAGTGTCTTTGTTGTTGAAGCAAGAACCGGCCGCTCCACGAGCGTATTGCTCAACACAGGAGAGACAACGCCTCAGCTTGAGCACAGTCATGTCCAGGTGTTAGCCAGGGAAGACGGATGGATTGAGAGAGGAGGTTTAAGACACCATCTATCAGCAACGTGGAATGTTCCAAAATCCAGAACACCCATCCAGCTGGTGGGATGGGGGGGGCTCCTCTGCTGTCTCGATTCATTCACCCCTTACACGTCACTGCTGCCAGTCTGTCTGATGTCTCACTAATTTACGTGTTGCTAATGTTGTTTGCACATAAATCAGAGTAACTATGCAAAAACTAATTGTGCATGAAAGAGGAGTAAACATGGAAAAACGCAGCGCACCTCGAGAGCCTGTCTATTTCCATTAAGGGTTAATTGAGTCAGGATATACACATGAAACTAATGACCTCTGTCGGCGTTTGTCTGTCCATCCGTCCGCCCATTAGCAAGATATCTCAAAAAAGTTCTGGACGGATCTGGATGAAATTGAAAATGTTGGGGATGTTTCCAGATGATTCCATTTTGGCGATGATCCAGAAAGAGATCCTGAATTCTGGATCAGTCAGTGGAGCGTCAAAATGTGTTCCTCAATATCATAGTGTGTGAAGACACCAAGAACAATCTAGAACCTTATCGTGATGATCCAGATCGCCGTGTGGACACCGTGTGAGCTGCTTGGGGGGAAGTCTGCACTCTCTGACGACATTAACTCTTTCAGCGCCAGACGTTTTCAGCTCAGCTATATGCTGAGTGCCCTAGTTTTCACCCATATTGCCCAATTTTCCAATCCCCACAGACTTTAGTCTTTCATTTGGCATGTTTCGGCGTTTGCATAGTCGTAGTAAAGAATGTTCTCTGGGGGCTTGGAAAATCGGGAAAAATGTGCAAAATCTGGGGCGCTGGAGCTGAAAATGGCACTCAATGAGTTAATAAGCAATTCATTCTGGAGAAGAATTTTGCCCAAACCAAGACTGGGCCCTCTTTAGGTGAAATGATGGGGCGCATTTGATGTGATTCTTTGCACCCATCCGTCTTTCGGTCACACGACCTTGATCCGACGTTCCCACGATGGGAATTGCATTTTTCTCGCTCTGTGGTTTTTATCTCTCCGATGATTGATTCGCATTCTCAAATATCGCTCAAAGTTCAAGGTGTGGAATTTTCTGTGCCAAATGAAACCAAACATTGCCGCAAAGGGATATTGATTTGAGGCAAGTGGCCTGACTTCACATTTTAATCTGAATAAATCAATCCTGGCCGGAGCCGCTGGAAGATCCAATTGAGTTTAATTGTGCCTCATTAGTGAGAAAGTGCACAATAATGAGGCAAAGATGAGCACGGAAACGTGATTTCAGGAAGCATTTGGAGGGTAATTTAAAGGTTGTGACTGGTGTAAAGCCAGGAAATGATAAAGTATTTCTGATGCCGGAATCTGTTTCGGCTTAAGATAAAATTAGCGAGCGCTTTCTAGATGGAGCCGAATTGACCTCTGACCAGCAGAGGGTGCTTGTGTGCAGAGAGGATGGCGGCTGGATGTCACAATCACAATTAGAAAACCAGATATAAATGTATTTAATTACATTTATTTAGAAAGAAAACTATTTCCTGCCTATAATTTTGTGCATTTTACTTGCTGCAGGCTTCGCTCTGAATTATTTCCACGATAAATACAGCAACTTCTGATCAGTCAATAATCGGCTTTAAATAACGGGCGCGTTCGCTTCGCCGCTTCTGAGCAAGGCCAGAGGATGCAGGAGTTCCTGTCGGTTCAAAACGCAATCAATAAGATATTAAAATGCATGAAATAACAAGGAGCCGATGTCGAGATGTGGGGCGTGATAAAGCAAAGGTCAAACTCGGAAGGCGCTCAGAGAGCACAGACCTCCTGATTTACACCGTCCAAATGGTGATCTGGATCATCAGCCAAAGTTTCTAGATTGTTCTTGGTATCTTCTACACACCAACCATGAAAAGTCAAAGTAAATCAGAGTATCTTTAACTGGTTTTTGAACCCTTAAATTGGGGTTTCAATGTTTATTCCTGATCTCATTCTAGATCCGACCCAGAATACATTTTGCAGATAGTTCATATTGGACCCCTTTATGAACCATATATTTTGGGGAGTGAATTGAATGCATATTTCACAGTATATAACTTGTTATTTATTAAAGAAATTATATATTTTGTATTGAAAAAGAAAATAAAGAAAAGTAAGAATTCAAGAAATACAAATATCAGTAATACCGTATATGCTTTTTTTTTACAAAATCTGTGAGCGCAGAGACAGTAGCCTACACATTTCTATAACAGGTGTTACAGGGAACTCTGTGACCCGTCAGAATCTGTCGCGGTTTCTGGAGGTTCAGAGTTATCTGTCACACCTGTTATCTAAAAACACAAATTAGAAGGGCTGATTGAAAATGGCGCCGAAAAGAAAGTCATATTCCGCGGCTTACAAGCTTCAGATAGTGAAATATGGAGCCGAAAACGGCAATCGAGCAGCAGAAAGAAAGTTTGGAGTAAGCGAAAAACTTGTAAGGGACTGGCGAAAAGCGGGGGTTACGCTTACTGAAATGAAGAAAACAAAGAAAGCTAATCGCGGGCGACAAGCTAGGTGGCCGCAGTTGGAGGAACGAGTTCACGCATGGGTGCTTGAACAACGTGCTGCTGGGAGAGGTTTGTCAACGGTGCAGTTGCGTCTCCACGCCCAAGTGGTTGCCAGGGAGGTGAATATAAACGGCTTTGCGGGAGGACCTTCTTGGTGTTACCGCTTCATGCAACGCAAACGCCTCTCTATCAGAGCTAGGACGACACTGTCCCAAAAACTGCCAGCGGACTTCCAAGCCAAGGTTGACAGTTTCCGCGCGTTCATTGAAAAGCATGTAAGTGATCACAACGTGACACCGGATCATATTATTAACATGGACGAGGTCCCCCTCACTTTTGACATCCCCATGGGCCGAAGTGTTGCAGAGAAAGGGCAAAAAAGTGTGAATATCGTTACAACTGGTCATGAGAGATCACACTTCACAGTGGTGCTGGCATGTTGTGGAGACGGATCAAAACTGCCACCGATGGTCATTTTCAAACGAAAAACCATGCCAAAAATCCAATCCTCCTCAGTTGAAGTCGCCGTGAACGAGAAAGGGTGGATTGATCAAGAAATGATGAACTTGTGGCTTACAAAGTGCTACAATAAGCGACCGGATGGCTTCTTTAGAGCACGCAAAGCTCTGCTTGTGATGGATAGCATGAGAGCGCACATCACACCACAGTTAAAAAATAAATTAACATTTTTCAACTCCATACCTGCCATCATCCCTGGAGGCTTAACCAAAATACTCCAGCCACTTGATATCTCCGTGAATAGGAGCTTTAAGTCAGTTTTGCGTAACCTGTGGGAGCAGTGGATGACGGATGGAGAGCACAGCTTCACGGCAACCGGGAGAATGCGCCATGCAACTTTCCTGGAAGTCATTGAATGGATCGACAAAGCATGGGCTTCAGTGACAACCGCAACCATCCTGTCGGGATTCAGAAAGGCTGGAATAATTGGAACTGCAACTGACGACGAGTCTGATGTAAGCGACGTAGAAGAGGAAGCGGCGTCTTGTCTACCTGCCGAGTTGGGGGAGTTGTTCAAAAGTGACACCGAGGATGAAGATTTCCTTGGATTTCGTGATTCTGAATAAAACCTGATATTTTGGTAAACGTGTTAGCATGTTCTTTGTGCTATATGTTGTTTGGTGTTGGATTTTATCAAATAAATTTTCCCCAAAAATGCGACTTATCCTCCAGTGCGACCTATATATGTTTTTTTCTTCTTAATTATGCATTTTTTGGCTGGTGCGACCTACAATCCGGAGCGACGTATAATCCAAAAAATACGGTATTATACTTTTTTTTCCCCTTTTTACAAAGTGTACAAAATAAACCCACGAAAAAAGAAAGAGAGAAAAATAACAAATAAATTAAATAAATACAAAGATAAAGGGGGGGGGGGGGGGGGTCCATCAATCCTAAAAAAAAATAATGGAAGTGATTCAAAGGAAGTTAAGAAGGGCTGCCATTTACTATAAAACTTAGAGAATATCTAATATTTTCAATTAAAAAAGATTTAAAAAACTTTAAAAGCCTCCATTATAAGTAAATGTGGAAATCAGATTTTGTTTTGCATCCAGACAGGTATCCGGATCGCTCTTAAAATTTGATGGGATCTAATTTAGACCAAGACCCATCTCTTGGTCATCAAGATAAATCCAGCACTTTTTTCCGTAATCCTGATAAAATCAACGCGTACCCCCTATTTTAGGGAAAAGATCCGCAATCCGGATCTGATCCAGATAACCCTTCCTGGGGTTGATCAGTCTGGAGGCGGAGATGTCGAGTCTCCGGTCGGCTCCGGCTCGGAACGGTAATCAAGTCCATAAAGGAGACAAACAGAGCAGCAGCTCATCCGGAATGAAGCACAATGACAGGCGGATGAATAAACCGTCATCGCATGAGCGACGCTCCTCTGTCTGACCGCTATTAACTATTTAGCTCATCCCTCATTTTGACATTCTTTGTGCTTTCCTTTGTGGATGAATCTCCCATGGTTACCGTCGGGCCTTTCTTCGGCTGTATTCAGGAGGTGCGTTTGATCCTGTGTTTTGTGTTGAACCCCGGTGACGCTGATATTCCGGCGGCCATTGTCGAGTCTTCTCTTTTATCCCTTTGCGCTGCTTTTCTCCCTTTAATATCTGATTGATATATTGATCCCAAAAGGTAAGCCCTGTGGCTTCATCTCAGTCGCGCAGCGCCCCCGGCGATCTCATTAAAATCTGACATTTCCTCTGTGTGGAATAGTCAACATTTGGAGGCGATACTTACTTATGTACTTTATGTAAGTACCCTCATAGAGTTTATCCTTATGTTCTATAGATTCACCCCAGGTAGGGACACAGAATGATACCAATTCCCAGGAAATAATTAAATCCAATTGGCCACACACTGCGAGCTCGGGACCATGTTGGACCTTCCGCCGAGGAGGTCGTCCTGCGATGGCCGCTCTTCCCCTCTCTCTTTCTTGTCCTCCTATCTGTCCTTCTACCTCTCTCTCTCTCTCTCTCTCAACCCAACTGCTCAAGACAGCGTGTCGCCCACTATGAGTCTAAGGTTCTGTTCAAAGGTTTCTGTCTGTTAAAGGGAAGGTTTTGGTTGCCTCCATCGCCAAAGTGCTGAATACTCGGAGCGACACAGACTCCTCTCTACTTACCACCCCTCTTGGTCCATACCATGTCCTCCAGAGCAGTTCGGGGGGGGGCTACTTTAGCAAGCCGTGCCAGGTCCCGCAGCTACTGCCCCTGGTAGACAATGGTCTGCTGCACCTGGCTCCGGCCCTCAGCGGTAAGCAGTCCAAGTAACAGGAAGAAACACTTGATCCTGAAAACAATGTGTTGGACCATCTTGAATTTTCTCCGTTGAGCTTCTTTCTTAATTTTTTTGCGTGCAAATGAGCTCAGACCTTTAGTTTACCCTTACAGATGTAATAATGATTAATTCCTGCCTTGTTGTGGGCGTACCTCATGCTTATTAATACCGCTGCCGGGTACATGACAGTGAGGAACCTTGGATTCACGCTTCGGTCACGCTCCTGGAAAGTTGCCCAGCAGCCAGTGAGTATCTTTGACCGGGGCAAACAGCCCCTGTGCTTTCTGCTGTTGCCACTTGGATGCTCGTATGCAAATGAGACTCCCGTGATAGTTCTATTAGAGGGCACAGAGGGGTAAGTGCTGCAACCCCCCGATTGATTTTCTTTACAAAGCCTGCATAAACAGCCGACAACCTTTTGCACGCCTGTTTTAAAAGCTTTCAGGGATTTAGTCTTCATTCGCAGCTTGGCATTGCTTCTTTTCCGACTGCAGATTCCGCCGACAGAAATTCAACTGTGTGTCCCGTGCAAGTTTTATTACCTCAGCCAAAGTTCTTTTGGAGTTACACATAGTTTAGATAAAGCCCACACAAAGACAATAAATGTTGGGTCAGAATTTTGAAGCTCTTTAATGCAGTTTGTTGCCTGCCTCTAGAGGATTTTCTAAAATGAATTTTAACTTATTGAGTGGCAGCCATTTTCAGCACCGCTATGTGCTGAGTGCCACAGTTTTCACACATTTTTCCCGATTCTCCAAGCCCCACAGAATATTCTTTATTATGACTATGCAAACACCGAATTAATATGAATATGAATATATTTATTAGATAGAGTGTTAGAGTACAAGTACAGTCACACAGTAGCATGTATTACAGTACAAATAAAGTCAAACATCCTGTCTAAGAGGAGCATTTCAAAAAAAGCCCTTGCGGTCTTGTTTCCGTTGAAAGTCCTTCGTACATAAATCATCCACAATTAACAATACAAATTTAACAATACAAATAAAAATAAAACCAATATTAAATTACACAATTAATGCAACGTAACATTAGAAAAACAAAAATAAAATGATTTTACACCGCCAGTGCAAACTAACAATTAATCTAAAATAAATTACATCACTGATGCAAAATGACAATGAATGACAATAAATAACTTACATAAATTACAATAAATTACTAAGGCAATTAATATGTGCAACGTAGGTGGACAAAAAGAAGGGGGGGGGGGGGGGGTTGATCCGGGGAGAGTCGTGATGACTATCTTCGTTTCTGTCCCCCTGAAAGGTGTATTTTTAGGGCCTTTTTGAAGGAGGCCAAAGAGGTGCATGTTTTGAGGGCGGGAGTCAAACCGTTCCACCCTTGGGGGGCAGTATTGTAAAAAGATGATTTACCCATGTTAGTCCTATAGGAGGAATGAACCAAATGAAAGACTAAAATGGGAAATCTTGTGATCAAAGCAGGAGTCATTATTTGAAGATCGTAAGAGAAAAGCACGGTCAACCTCCACTGACTCAGTGAGGGAGGGGAGGAGTTAACTCTTGTATTGAGTTTCGATAGGTGCTGGTGTGGTGGAACTGGCACGCATGAAACCTCCACCAAAGAGAAGAGCTGTCACCCTGGGCCCAATAAGGCAGTGCGCCCCCCCCCCCCCCCCCCCCCCAGAACATCCCAAGCCACGACAGCACCCAGAGCACGACCCACAGGAGCCATCTGCAGAAGGACCAGCCCAGGGTCCCAGAGTGGCACCCACCGACCCAGCCGATGCACCAAGGTTAGCACGGTGGCACGGGAGGCCGGTCTGGTGGCCCACCGACCCCCAGCACCCCAGAACAGTGTAGCTGATGGCCACCGCAGCAGAGGGTAGATCCAGAACTTGGGTGGGTCAAATATATCACTTCCACCTGATCTTGTCCGTTCGATGAGGAAACAATATGAGGAAGACAGGAAGTGAATGTGTTTTAGTGTCGTTGAATATTTGTACCCAAAGCAGTCGGTAATCCAGGAATCCAGAGAACTTCACTCAGGACAGGAACGATGGACAGAACAGGCAGTCAGTTCTTTACCATACTTTCTCTGAAATGGGTCCATTAAACTGATGTAATTCTTCTGGGAACCCGCCTGGATGGATGAAAACGAGTAAAAAGAAAAACACTTAGGTCTACCAGATGCCGATTCCCAACACGAACCCGTAGAAGATGGCCGTCATTATCAGACCTGCTACGTTGACAGCCATCGTAAGCCAGCCGGATCCTTAAACCTCTCCGCTCCTTTAGCTGATATACACGTATGTGTTTGTGCTGCATTGACAGTGGCGACTCATTCAAACTGGTTCTTAGTAATAGCTTCTATGCAAAGTATAGGTGGAACCGAACTCTCACTCACTCAACGGCATCTTACTCCGAACCACCTCATACTCAGCAAATCTAAAGTCTCCTTACCGCCTCCTGGAAAGTTTGTAAAAAAGGATTTGTATGCAAGGAAAAGGTGGTGCATAGTTCAATATCTCACTGATGTCCATTTATGTCCATTAATTAAATTCGTATCTATTTTGTAAATGCACTGGTGATGTTTGTGAGTTTTTAAATCATTTAGGGTAGAAAGAAACAGTGAACATTGACTTTTTGATATTTCTATATTGGTGATTGAAATTCTGAAATAGGAAACAAACATAATGTCAAGAGAAAGATCACCATGTTACAATTACACAACCTTCAAAAATAAAACAATCTCTACTTAACCATGATAATGAAATCGCTTTTCGAAATAGTGTGATCGCTGATGACAAGCTTATCGCTATAATGCCAAAAAACTTAATTTATTTCCTGCAGCATCGGTTCAGAGACGGTTTGATCTCCCTGAACCTCTGCTGGTGACGCTCGCTGTGTTTTCACCTTGAACACATCCCACCTCTCTGGAAGGATTCCCTTTTGAAACAGAACTGAGAACACGTATGAGAGCGCTAAAATGGAAACCAGAGTAATCAGCATGCAAATGGTCTTGAAAGGCCAGGTCTGGATGTAGACGCCATCCTCTAATATGCAATGAGGGAAGTGCAGGATCACAGGGAGGCCGATCAGAGGCTCTCCACACAACAGCCTCAACACCACAGCAAGCAGGAAGCCCGCGGTCGCTCCGTAACCGTTGGAGACATCAGTGAAGAGGACGCAGACCAATTGTGGGAATATAATAGTGTAAGTTAGGTCTGAGCCGAAGATCCAGAACATCAAGATTCCACTGCTCAGGTAGGTGAGGGAGGTTCCCACAAGTCCTGCAACTATTATAGAGCAACGAATCACCCACTTCAGCTCTTTATCCGATGCCTGTGGAGCAGAGAACAACATTTTTAGTAAATATATTCCTTGATTAATACATTTTAGATCAAATCATCATCATCAATTGCAGGTGATTTAAATATAAATCCTGAACTAGCGTAAGAGATTGTAACTCTTTCTGTGTTAAAGGTTGTGGGCTACCCAGCTTAAGTCAGGACCTGTCCGAGGTTTCTTCCTATTACGATGCAAGACCAGCATCAAATAATATTTTGGTTTTTAAACATGTATTGAGATAAATTTCGTTAGGGTTAGGGCTATACTGAGATAACTATGAATATAATTTCCATGGTCCTGTTCAACGCAGTGCACCTGACTCCTGATGGTCTGGTAGATGTTGGTGGTGAAGATGGTGGTTGCAGACAGAAGAAGGGAGTCAGCAGATGACATTGCTGCAGCAGCAACACCTCCAATGGCAAGGGCAAAAATGAAAGTTGGGGTTGATTGGGAAAGGGTGATGGGCAATGCCATTGCCGATTCTCCACGCTCATATGGAGAGGGGGAGCCGTAGGAAGTGGAATTCCAGTCTGAAATAAAGGAATAATAATTATTAACAGTTTCCAACACCAGAACCAAATGTGTGTTACCCAAGCATGGCTCATAAATACATCAGAATGTGTCCACTGGAAAACTCATGAAACTGCTTGTCATCAAATACTTCAAAGGACAAGGTTTTTGGGCAGAATGTCTCCTTCTGTCAACAAAAGTGCTCTCCGGACTCTTGCTGGAGCCCTCGTTCAGCCCCTTTTTGACTATGCTAGCACCTCCTGGTATTCCAACATCAAAATGTCCCTGAAAACCAGGCTCCAAACCTCCCAAAATAAACTCATTCGGCTACTCCTCAATCTGGGGCCATGACCCACCTTTTTCCTAGATTTTTTGCGAGCCTAAAATGGCTCAGGGTAGAAGACAGGGTTAAACAACTCAAAATGGGATTGGCATTTAAAATAGTCAATGCAGCTCTGCCCTCAGTCCCCTCAATCCCTGCATACCTGAATAAACACCTCCACAGATTTAGTGACACCCACAGCCACAACACTAGAGGGAGCTCAAACAACAACCTGATTACCCCCTCCTATAGGACTAACATGGGTAAATCATCTTTTTATAATAGTGCCCCCCAAGGGTGGAACGGTTTGACTCCTGCCCTCAAAACATGCACCTCTTTGGCCTCCTTCAAAACGGCCCTAAAAATACACATTTCAGGGGGACAGAAACGGAGATAGTCATCACGACTCTCTCCGGATCAACCCCCCTTTTTTGTCCACCTACGTTGTACATATTATGTGTCTTTTTAATTTATTGTTCGTTTTGCATCTGTGGTGTAATATATTTTTATTTTATTGTTATTTTGCATCAATTGAGTAATTTAATATTAGTTTTATTTGTATTGTTAATTGTGGATGATTTATGTACGAAGGACTTTCAACGGAAACAAGACCGCAAGGGCTTTTTTTGAAATGCTCCTCTTAGACAGGCTGTTTGACTTTATTTGTACTGTAATACATGCTACTGTTTGACTGTAATTGTACGCTAACATTCTATCTAATAAATATATTCATCATCATCAAACATTGCATGACTAATTCTTAAATTCACTGCGCCTCCCAATCACACACAAGAAAGTCCCAACCTGTCGAAGCCGCCACGGCTCCAATTAGCATGGATGGGATTCCGGCAAGGATGACGGCTCCTGCCGCGATGAAACAGATGCTTCTGGCTGTGGAAGTGGAGCTGGAGGAGAGTGTCCTCTGGTGGAAGTCCTGAGCAGCCAGATTACCCAAACTCTGAAAAGATTAAGAGCGAAACCCATCCAGACGCTGCCCTTACATTAACAACTGGTTAAGTTTGCCATGTTTCTTTGTTAATCTTGTGAAGGTTCACAAGTTCAGTGACTGAACCCTTGATATTTATCCTGGCAAGAGAAATAATATAGCAGCAATAGTGTTATTAATCTTACCATCAATAGAAAATGATCAATCCATCTCCCAATCTCATCTGACTCAACCCGACCGAGCCATGGCGCCTGGTAAGTGTTGTTGACGGCTGTTTCAATGAGGTCAGTATAAATACCAGACGTCAGAACAAACGGGACGCACAACCACTGCGAAGAGAAGACGCCCAAATGAAGAAGACGACCGCTGAAACGTTGAGATTCGCTTGATGAAACTCACCAGGCTGATAAGTATCAGTGACAGCTGGATGACGTCAGTGTAAGCAACGGAATAAAGACCTCCGAGAACAGTGTAGATGATGGCGACCGCAGCAGAGATCCAGACACAAAGGCTGAAGGGCAGATCCAGAACCACCGTCATGGTCGCTCCTGGGTGGGTCAAATATAAAGAGCACAGAATGAGGAAACAATATCAGGAATTCAGGAAGTCAGGAAGTGAATGTGTTTTAGTGTCGTTGAATATTTGTACCCAAAGCAGTCAGTAATCCAGGAATCCAGAGAACTTCACTCAGGACAGAAACGATGGACAGAACTGCAGTCAGTTCTTTCCCATACTTTCTCTCGAATGGGTCCATTAAACTGATGTAATTCTTCTCCCTCATTGGCTTTGCAAAGAACAACCCGCCTGGATGGATGAAAACGAGTAAAAAGAAAAACACTTGCAGGTCTACAGGTATATTTATTCCTTTTATTGACAATACAATCCTTGATGTTTCCTGAAGGCAAAGATCAGAACTATTTTACTCAACTGTAATTTAGACTGATCAAACTGACAATGTTTTCATTGGCCAGTGATTCATCCATCTGCAAGGTGCTTTCTTGTATTTCACACACTTACCAACGATGAAGGAAAATGAAATTTGCAGAGGAATAAGAGTCCAGATCAGACCCTTGGTGGGGTCGTAAACCGACTCTGCAATCCCAATGATGAAGGCACCGCCAACCCAGGTGGCTGCAACAATGAAAATTCATATAAAAGTCATTAAAAGTTTCAGGATATTATTCAGTCTTTGTGACTTAAAACTCACCTGTCATTGTGAATATTCCCACCATCAAGCCGATGCTCCTGTTGGCCAAGAATGAAATCTCTACCTGCCGACTGTGTGCGTTCTTTCCCATTTTCTTAGACTTCACTGATGTCCAGATGCCGATTCCCAACACGAACGCGTAGAAGATGACCATCATTATCAGACCTGCTACATTGAGAGCCATCGTAAGCCAGCCAGATCCTTAAACCTCTGCGCTGCTTTAGCTGATATACACGAATGTGTTCGTACCGCATTGACAGTGGCGACTCACTCAAACTGGTTCTTAATAATAGCTTCTATGCAAAGTATGGGCGGAACCGAACTCTCACTTTGTACCCGCTGGACTAATGGCTCACAAATTCCATGATCCCATTTGTGGTAACGCACTGGACTCTTCGAATATCTTATAGATGTTGGTCATGCAGGATGTGATCCACATAAGAATTCCAGAAGAAGACAAAAAGTAATGTGTAAAAATAAATGCAATTCTACTTACTAATTAGTGCTACCGAATCAGCGTCTGCTCTGGGTTTCTGTGTTACAATGAATGCTCTGCAATGACCATGTTGTTTACTTACTGTTATAATACGAGTACAAATAATGCTGGAACACCCTGAAGCAATGCGATAATGATTTGGCAAATAGCTGCATTAGAAAAGTCCGAATAAACAGTCATAAAATCACCATGTGAAGATTAGAAGACAAGGGGACAGTTGTAGGGAATTTCCATACCAAATGTTATCCTTGTTTCGTCTCCTGTGGGAACTGTTGTCAGACACCTGACTGACATTTCCAGTCAAGCCAATTATTTTGGATCTTAAAGGAGCTTCCTGTCAATTTTGTGGTGACATTTGCCAATGGGCGACAATTACACTCAATGTGCGGTGAAGTCTTGTTCATGAACTTGTCCTTCGGCTGCTTTTCACTTGTTCACTGGGAGAAAAATGGACAAAAGGAAAAAGCCAGGATTTTTCTGGTCATTGTTTGAAATAGCCTCGGCTTTGTTTACATGTACCTGGCGGTGGAACCTTGTGTGAATGCCATGAAATGAATTCATTCATTCATTTCCCTGAACATTTCTTCCGAAATCTGTGTCGTGTCCGTCATTTGAAGCCTTCGTTCTGAAAATACTGGTGAAAAGCAGCCGAAGGACAAGTTCATGAACAAGACTTCACAGCAATAAATGATTCATCAAGCTTTCATTCAGCACTACTGGAAGGATCATAGTAGTCAGCGGTGAAGACAGAAACATAGAAATTGAGTGCCCAAACCTCATTTTCCTAAAAAATACAAGAGCTCTGTGGGATTTTGCAGCCGACTACGGAGTGGAACCGTCCACTGAGAGCTCAGATGATGCAGCACTGATAGCAGCAGCCTCTGGTGAGGTTACGTCTAGGTTAACTTCAGGCTTGGGGATGGTTTAGTGAATAATTACAATATTTGGAAACTGCATTGGGACGTGTTTGGCGCCAGGCGTTAAGTGTCTAGTTTCCTAGAATCGCTCTCTCGCTCTCTGTTGGGACGGCGTCTATTTTCAGTGGATTGGACCACACCAGCCGAGAGGTCTCCTGAGCCACGTGGTCCCATCTGCTCGCCATAACCACGCATTCATCACGCAGCCAAGTGCTACGGCGGTTTGTACCGTGTGGGTTGAAGCGCTTTTTCGAATAAAAATACACGCGATGTATAAAATGGACTTTTACCGCCGCGGAGCGTCTCTGCCGATGCCGGCGTGCAGAGCAGAGTAGACGGGTTTCTATCTGCAGAACAAGCTGCATCCCGAGATGTGGTAGAGGGTTGAATGTGAATTTGTCACTATTTAAAATCTTCAAAAGTACTCGAGTACTGCTGAGTTTTAGGGTAAAATATTTTAAATATATGGCTGCTTTTTTCTTCTTCTTTGTATATTTGTGTTTAACGCTAGACATTGAATTCGTTATTGTGCTTCCTTCCTGCCTTAGGTTTAGGCCAGGGGTGGGCAAACGTTTTGACTCGCGGGGCCTCAATGGGTTCTAAAATTTGACAAAGTAGCCGGGAGTGTTTGTATGAACTAATATAAATGATGTGTAAAAGCCATTACATGAAAGGATTTGGCCTTTTACAGGTAGCATTACTGGAAAAAGGTCAAATGAATGAGGTTTAATTAGAATAAAATGTAATTTAATTATCTCATTTGGACAAGTTTGGCGGGCCGGATTAAAAAGGCCAAAGGGCCGTACATGGCCCGGGGGCCATAGTTTGCCCATGCCTGTTTTAGGCTTACGTTAGGAGCTCCTTATATAATCTCCCATAATGCATTTCTTTGTGGAGGGAAAACGATTCAGAGTGGTATGAGATTTCACGTATTAGCACGTCGGAATGTAAATAATGTAGACGCTGAGCCGTCGCTGGGTTGCCATTCCTCCGTGTGAAGTCGTGCTGAGAAATGATTTTCCATCTTTATCTGTAGTCATGCAAGCAGGAACGTTCTAATCAGGAGGCCGCGCTAGCGGAATGCTAATACACGCATCGAGACGCCTCACGGCTACATTCAGAGTCAAGTGTAAAATCTCACTCTGATTTGCATTTTATTTAATCAACGTCCTGTTCTCCATCCTGCAAGCCCTTTGAAAGTAAGGTGAAGCAGATTAGTGTGCGCGTGTGTGTGTGTGTGTAGGTGTGTGTGTGTGTGATAGATCACGCCCTGCATTTATTTCTCTGAAAGATCTGAAGAAGTGCTTTTATTGTAACTGAAAGATTGGATAAGCTTCAGATGTAATGTTTCCTGTAGTGAGACGCTAACGTGCTAACGTGCTAACTAGCTGTGTAGCAGCTTTGGTGGTAATAATCGTGTGCTGTGATTCTTTTAAGAAATAATAAACTTCATTTGTAATGCAGGTACAAAGTGTTTTAAAACACATTTGCATGTGCAAAATGGACCCCAAAAAAGGTTTTCATGAATTTGAATGAATGTTTCAAACATCGGCTTCAGTTTTTTATTTATTTATTGATACTACTGCAGGCGCTGACCCACAAAACCCAGCGCCTTTATTGTAAACCTAAATTTGACACCCGGGCTCCGTGATCACATCCGCACCTCGAGTGAACAGCGTCGCAGGTTATTCAAAGCAGGCTGTTGTTTAAAGGCGCTCATCCATCAGCAGACAGGTGTTGCTGCACCCCGGGGCGCCATCTGCAGAGGCGCAGCCTCGGAAAACCGCGGCAGACCGTCCTCGGCGCCTGTTTTTCCCCCACGTTGATTTCAAAAATAACCCATTTGAGGATTGCTAATGGCCGCAATCAATAACGCACACGCGTCTATGTCAGTGGGAAAGTCCTGAGTCAGCTGTGAGGCTACGGTCCTCACAAACAGCTACGTATAGGAACCAGGAAATGGCACATGGTGTGTGTCTGCGCTCCTCTGGTAGGGTCGGCGGGGGGGGCGGGTTCGTCGGTGTTGGCTGACCCTCATTCAGCAAGAAGAAACTCCACAGAGCTGCTTTCTCGGCAGGCCTCCCTGTGGAGGAGTTTTGCGCATTGCATGCTGGGTAGCAGGAGAGGGCGTGCTTTACTCTTACAGCATCTTCCACTCTTTATATTTATCCATCCATCCATCCAGCTTATCCGGGGGCCCGGGTCGCCGAGGCAACAGTCTCAGCAGGGATTGTGAGACTTCCCTCTCCTCCGGCTCTTCCGGGTGGGAAACTCATTTCCACCGCTTGTATCCGGGATCTTGTCCTTTCGGACTGGACCCAGAGGTCATGACCAGAGGTGGAGAGTAGGACCTCTTTCTGAAACGTGTTTGTGTGCTTGATGCTCAGCCTGAAGGGAACAGCGCGCTCCCATTTCAGTGTGCAATTATACCTGGAATTGAATTCTTACTACATTCATAGAGGGAAAACCCGGATGGATGCATGAGTCAGCGACACATCTGGCTCCAGATTCGAATTTAACGCCACTGGTTGTTTTCCATCTGCAACTAGAAGTCAAATTAATGAGACATTAATACATTATGTTGCAGAAACAAGGACAGAATTCCTATTGATGGCGTTAGAGTCGATTTCATCTATATCTCTCTATCTTCTATCTATCTATCTATCAAAAAAATGTAAAAGGCTGGGGGGGAGTGAATTGAATGTATATTTTACAAGATTTCTTTTTTTCCTTTTTTATATGAAAAAAAAGCCTTCATTATAAGTCAATAGAAAAATAAGGATTTTTTATTTCTTTTTTATCCAGACCATCTTCACATTTTTTTTTTTTTTCTCATCAAGATATATCCAGCAGTTTCTTTATATTCCTGCTAACAAACGGACGAATAGTGAAAAACAAATCTTCTCCTTGGCGGCGAAAATGATGGAAGATGATGATTTTGACCTCGGAATTTAAAGCGAATGACTCCAGCTTTAGTTGCGATCGTAAACTCAGACTGTGCAAACAAATAGCCGTGCATTAGCAGAAATGACTGAAGCATTTCCCTAAAGTAACGACACTTTACAGAATAAATGTCTCAGTCATTTCTGACCCAGAGGCTAATGGCGTTCCCACTCCACAGTAAACGGCTGCTTACGCCGGTTGCGTTTTTGCCTTCTAGGTCTATTTTGGATTCTTTTGAAGTGTCACTGCGGCTGTAATAAACGACTGAAAGTGTTTTTGCACGGGACGCATGTCTGAGCATAATGTGACGCCTCTGAGACCGATTATTATTAATAATCATTAGGCATTCACGGTTTTGTGTGTGGAATCCGCTCCTGCAGCAAGGTGGCGTGTCCCCTTGAAATACTGCAACCCCCCCCCCCCCCCCATAGAGGAACACCCCACCCTCTGTCCTCTAGGGAAACGCTTTAGACCAAGCCTCAGTGAAAAGTGTATTTTAACCCTATTAAACCGCATCCGCTGTCAGATTTATGGAGTTTTATGGAGCTGCGCACCTGAAATGCCAAAGTCGAAATGAAACTGATTCCAGATTTAGGGTACAAGTGTTGGTGGGCATACAGCCAGTATGTGAATCCAGTGTATATATATATATATATAGAAATTTACTGCATAACATACCATTAAGGCTGCAATCATTTTGCATAAATCAATCTGCCCCCTGATAGACTGACCCACATCATGTGACTCCTGTATATATCTATATATATATATTCTTTATCTGTTGGTAGTGAATTATCCAGACTCTGATATGTGCTCGACCTAATGATGATGTCATCACATCACTGGCCAATCACTGAAGATCCAACAGCTGATCTAGCTGGGCCAATTAGCGTAGCTTTACGCCGCGCATGCATTAAGCGATCTCTACAAATGAATAAATACACAGCCAAACTTTAATACTGCATCAGGACGCTATTGCAGTTTAAATCTTAGCTGGATATTTGTACATTCAGCAGACGCAGGGCTACGTTAGCAGTCGGCGCTCGCCTTCAAGGGCAATGATTTCAAGATTGACTCAATAGTTTAATTTTACAGTTTTTTGGGTTGGTAATGACCCAAAACCACCGTGTAGAAACATGGGGAAAGGATTTTTTTTTTCATAATATGTCCCCTTTAAACTCCTATGCCATCTTTTTTTGTTTGATATATTTACAGTTTTACCGTCCTACATATTCATCCATTGCTTCTGTCCGAGTACTCAATCGTTTTCTTGGGAGTATGTTTTCTCAATCTTCCTCAAATGGGTTATGATTTATAGGAATAATAATTTGTAGTCATCCAGAGACCTGCAGGCAGAAAAGGTGTATTATCTGCACAAGCAAGTTGTAGCTTATAAATGCAGTGATAAAGCAGCAGGTGGGTGACAGGAGATAAAATGTGATGGAGGGAGAAACAAGATAGAGAAAAGGTGCAATCAATCATCTGAGCACGAGAAATTAAAAACGTAACAGTGGCCTTTAGAAAGATCTTTCAAATGAAAATAAGAAAAGCAGGATGATGGATCTGCGGCAGAATCCAAACGATGACACAAACAGCGCGGCGGCGACTGCAGTGCAATGAGACTGATAAAATCACAGGGGGGGAATGAAAATATACTGGATTAGATTATCTCCAGGGCTGCACAGAAATCAATGAGAATGGTAATGACTGGAGAATCAACTGCTCGTCTCATCGCGGTATGAGAAGTATAAAGTCTAAGCGCCATCATCTGGATCCAGATTGTTTGAGAGGAACTTTTTTCCCACTGTAGGTCAATTCCACTCCAGATGTCAGAAAGTTTGACGGAGACATATTCTACTCTTTTTTTCCACAAGTTTGGCCGAAACCACCAAAATATTACCATGGAAACATGGAAAAACTGATTTATTTTAATTTTTTTGCCCTCATATGTCCCCTTCAAATTCATAGATCACAGAAAATCTGCTGTCGTGGAGAGAGAAAAACCCAAATAATAATGATCCAGACTGATCTGGGATCAGTTTGGAGCTGAAACTGGTGCAAAGACATAATGGAGAAAATGAGGTTTCAGTTCTGTGAGCGGCGTCTGCTTTAAAAAAGTAAAAAAAAAAAAAAGCTTCCCTAAATGAGACTCGGATGACAGCTAAATGCAATAACTATGAAACTGTGTCTGGGGGTGTCGACAGAAAGATGAGGGCACAGCACTACCCACTGCACCATCACCATGCAACCGCTCGTCTGAATTATGCTCTGCTGAAACGCAGCCGATGCTTCCGGCCTTTGAACAACGAGACGGTGAAAGGACAACAGGCTTTTTTACATTCCTGCACACTCCTCTTAAGGCGTGACGCGCACGTCGACCGCCGCTGACACATTCCTGAGGTTTCAAAAAAAGCTGCTATACCTCATCCGTATTTTATCCCGAACCAAGTCAGAGCGAGAGAGAGAGAGTCACAGCCTTCCTCGCAATCGCTGCTCCCATCTCTAGAACCATTCACAAGTCTCCGCAGCGCAGGACATTCAGGAAGCATTTGCAGATGTCGATCCCGTTATACCCTTAATCAATGCGTGTCTGCTTTTTAAAGCTTTGCATGACAAGCGGGAGTTTTGCCCAAGGGCACGCTGACAAGTACTACATTTCTAGCGAGATATTTTTAGACCCTCCTTCCAATTTGCATTATCTCTGGGCAATTGTCACCCGAATAGCATATGCTAATTGTTCAATAAGTGCACTTTGCTTTTTTGTCAAAGGACCTCTCTCCCCTCCACGCTTGTTCTCGCGAGTTTAAAGCCTCGACAGCAGAGGCTGCTTTTTAAATGCTGCAAAGAGCGATCGGATGGATGGCGGCCGCGTAACTGCGAGGCTATCAAACGTTTGCACCGCACCCACGTCTGACATTTCAGGCGCCCCCCATTACATCACATCTCGCCCTCAAAGAAAGAAGACAAAGAAAGTCTGGCTGTCGCGGCATTTTGACAAACATTTGGAACATTTCGCTAAGGTACCGACACGAGACCTGCGCACACTTCCTGTCGCACTTCCTGTTTAACTCTATCCCCTAATCCCAACTTAATCTCGCACGCGCCTGACCTAGCAGTGATGAAATCCCACGCTTTGACCTTTGTCGAACCACCAAGCATCCCAAATGAACTCCGCCCCCCCGGTTAAGGTGCGTTTCATCTTCGTGTCAGAGTTAGAAGTGCTGCTTGCATTTTAAATCAGTCCTTTGGTGACCTCGTATATTTGCAACACAACGGGGGGCTGTTGGCAGCAGAAGGATCATCCGCCCACCGTGTTGCGTTATGATGTTTGTAAGGACAGTGGACATTTCATGAATAGAATCCCTCGGCCTCATCGTCCCACTCCTCGAGACTCATTTCCCTCCGTGTTTAATGTTTAATTTAAACCTCCACTGCCCAGCACTCGGCAAAAGTGTGTCACACCTACAGCAGGCAGTTCCACAGCACCCCCACATGGTGGTAAAGGGTACACACACCCCCCGCCCCCACCCCGTGGCCAGACATCCCGTTTGCTCAGGATGAATAAGGCGCAGTTCAGCCCAGCCAGAGAGGCTCTGCTCTGTCTAGTCAGAAAGACTTTCTGTAAATTGCCATCATGTGCTGTTCGGTCCTTCATCTCCACCTGTGACAAGGCATCAATGTGTTATAACACCTGGTTATAACACCAGAAGCAGAGTTCCATTATGAGGTTCTCGTCTTCAGGGTACTGATGGTCTAGGACAGGCATGGGCAAACGACGGCCCCCGGGCCATATACGGCCCTTTGGGCTTTTTAATCCGGCCCCGCCGAACTTGTCCAAATTAGATAATTAAATTACATTTTATTCTAATTAAACCTCATTTTTAAATTTTACTTTTTGCTGCCTGTAAAAGGCCAAATCCTTTCATGTAATGGCTTTTACACATCATTTACATTAGTTCACACAAACCCTCCATCCAGCTGTTTCCGGCCCGGCCCCTCTGGCAAAGGTTAGAACCCATTGTGGCCCCGCGAGTCAAAACGTTTGCCCACCCCTGGCCTAGGGGTAATAACATATTGGGGGAACTGATCTGCCTCGGTAGAGGTTTGTGCTCTTTGGTGACCCCGTGTCCCCTGGAAGGAGACGCAGGTAGAGGACAATTGGAGACAGGAGCGCCGGGAGAACCGGAAATACTGGACTTCAGCGGGACAGGAGATCCTGGCAGGAGAACATCTGGGAACGTTTAGCCGCTACAGTGATGGGGATCTGTCCCGGAAAAAGTCCATGTCTGCTGAATTATTGCTTCTGCCGTTTAAGAGTATACATTACATTTACAAAGCTTTCAGCGTTCAGCGTTCTAAGGAATGACTTTTTGGCTTTTACACGGCATCTGCTGAGAAAAATCTCTGCAAATCTTAATCATCAGCGGCCGACAGCTTCCCCTACCGAGCTGCGCTGCAGAGGATTAACTCGTGTTCTCAAAGAACACTCGGATATCTTTGTCTTGGTGGGAAACCCGAGCTTGTGCTCCTCCTGGGCGAAAATGGGCGAGGAGGAAAATATCGGCACCATTAGCAGGAGGACTTCTTTTGGATGTGGTTGAGATATTTCAGCGTCAAGAGTTCCTAAAAACGCATCACCTGCACCGATTGAAGTGCTTTGCAATGTTTTTATTTATTCATTTTGCTTGTTTGTTTGTTTATTTTCCCAACACACTTCATAAAGCATCCAAGTAGCATAAGATTGAGCTGTGAGCTCGACCGAAAAGAAAAGGATTAGGCCGAAGATGAAAGCTTCTAGATGACGAACTCTTACTCGTGTGTGTGTGTGTGTGTGTGTGTGTGTGTGGCTTCTGGCTGCAGAGGAACAATGTCTAAACTGTTTGTGCATTGCATCAGAGGTCACGGCACCGCACTCGACTCAATGTTGACGCATCAGAGGTCACGGCACCGCACTCGACTCAATGTTGACAGAACCGTCGGGATATTTTTGGCCAAGGGAGGATTGTCTGTTCCGTCTTCCCAGTTGTCGGAGACAAGCAAATCAAGCCGACTCTAAAAATGTCTCTCTGAAGTGGGGGGAAAAAAGACCAAAAAAAATTGACATCTTTTGCGTGTCTCCCACGGTGTAGCCGGGGGGGGGAGCATCCGACAGGCAGATTCAGGTCAGAGGCAAGCCAGGCAGCCCTCTGCTCTCCTGGGTAGATGCTGCAAATGAGCGCCCTGGCGGCATGTCACCGAATACGGTGCTGCTGCTCTGCCTCGCGTCAACGTCGACATCCGTCAGAGGCTCTGGTGCCGAGGAGCGGATGCTGCAGCCGCCGGTTGTTTGACATCTGCATGATGCCACCGACCCGGCCTGCTGCCTGCAACGACTGCTTCTCCGCTGGGGGGGGGCTTCCTCCCTGCAGGTGAGGTTTCTGCAGCATACTGCGGTATTTAACCCATTGAGTGCCAGTGACGTCTAAAGACGATTTTTGATGACCCAAACATTCACTGCCAACCCTGACATTGAAATCCGACTCTCTTCAACGGCCAATAACTCCAGAACGAAAACAGTTTCTTTCTAATGAAAGAAGAGATCTTTAATTTGGTAGGTTCGGTGTTTGCATAGTCATTGTATAGAATATTCTGTGGGGCTTGGAAAATTATAGGTGATCTGAGCCTTTGTGGATCCAGAGGTTGTTTTCCCTGTTTCTGCTCCCTGGAGGTGACAAAGAATCGAGGCGACGCCGCTCTGTGTTTGTGTATTACTCAGGAAGGACTTTCTGCGGAACACGGGACACGGCTTTTTATTTTGGCAAGACTTCGAATAAAACATCATCTCTGAGCAGCCGGAACAGAGGGGGGGGGGGGGGGGGCAGACTCGCTCGGCGTGTTCCAGGGTGCCTTTGACCTTTTGCAGTTCAGTCCCATTTTTATCTCACAGCAGGCATGCACAATATGTCTTTCACGCCACTCTGGGCTCTCCGCACCTTATCAGCAAGAACGAAGAATAATGGTGCAAAAAGCTCTCTGTTTGAGATTGATAAAGGAAAAGAGACAACCCCCCCCCCCCCCCTTCCATCAAACACTCGGGCTTATCTGAGACGCTTGTCTCGAGAGGTGGTGGTCGGATAGTGGCGTTTGGCCTCAGAGCCATCCTGTCTGGAGGAGATGCATTCAGGGCACCTCAGTCCGACTTACTTATGAAACATCCGATTCCGGGGATGGATGGTAGGAACACACTTTATTTTCCTGATGAAAGAAGAGACTTTAATCTTTCATTCTGTGTTTGCATAGTCATAGTAAAGAATATTCTGTGGGGCTTGGAACATCGAAAAATGAGCAAAAACTGGGGCAATATTGAATATGCAAATATGCAAATAATAAAGTAATAGTTAATCAAATCGAATTTAATCACAGCCTTAATGATGATGATGTTAAACTCGGAGAGACTCTGATGCCTTGTTTTAAAAGGCCTTGTTTTCTAAATGTGCCTTTCTTTTCTGTGTACCGTATTTTCACGACCTTATGGCGCACCTGGTGATTCGGTGCAGTCTCATTAACAGCTGATTTTTCGGTATTTCAAACATACAAAGGGCGCGCGGATCAAAAGGCGCCGGCATGATAGGTGCGCAAAATAAAGCAGGAGCAAAACTGAGCTTGGTACTCACATCTTTAATCGTCATCAATCAAACAAGCATACTGGTGCGCGTTTTAAGAAATAGAGCCGGAGCAAAACAGAGTCATTAATCAAACCCATCAAAGTCCTCATCCTCTGTTTCTGTAGTGAACAGCTGCGCTAGATCTCCGTCAAACATGCCGGCCTCTTTCTTCATTGCCGTCACTTTCCGTGCGGCGGCGTCGGCGCCTCGGAAATGATGCGAACAACAATGCTAGCAGACAGTTAGCCGAAGCAGCTACAATCCAGTCAAACTGTGGCGCTGCGCTGCCTTCCACTCTGAGTGAAACTGTGGTCTCCTTCTGTCGTCCAGCGCTCCCACGCAGCCCGCAGTTTAACGTTGAACGGCTGGAGTTCTTTGGTTAATCCACCGGGGATGACGATGTTAAGCTAGCTTGCTAGTTAGCCCGTTAGCGCGTTAGCGCGTTAGCTAGCTTCACTCCGGTCTAGACCGTATCGGTGAGATCGGCCCGCACGGAGTCGCAGATCTCAGGGGCTGAGTTGCTGCAAGTCGTCTTCTTGCTTCCTCCTCTTCCTCCATTGATTCATTAATGCTGGATTCTCTCTCCGCTGCTCTATTCCCGTATTCTGCTGCGGGACCGGCAGCCACTTCCGTCAACACGCCATAATAGTTTACTGTGGTGGAGCGCGTCGCGTATCACTCCGCCAGGCGCCTGACTGAGTCCGCCTTACAACAACAAATAGGCCGCGCGGACCAATGGACGCGCTGCACATTTTGAAAAAAATCTAAGACTTTTAGGTGCGTCCTATGGGTGTGAAAATACGGTAATTTAATAAATGCAAAAAATAAAAAATGATAAAATATCGAGAAATGAAGACGAATGGAAAAACACGACAAATTAAAAGCACCGTGACTCGTGTGTTACAACAAAAGGCAAAGTAACAAATGGATGGTTTCTCTTTTGTCGCCTTGATTTGTCATTTGTTGTTACGTTTGGAATAGCACCAGCTCTGTGTGTGTGTGTGTGTGTGTGTGTGTGTGTGTGTCTTTGTGTGTTTGTGTGTGCGTGCGAGGTGGCTCCTTTTGCCTTTTTCACCTTTCTTTTTTGAGGCATCGATCCAAATATTGCGAGGATCGCATTTCTTTTCACTCTGGTTATGAGACATCTGTCCTTTAGATCGCGCGTGCATCACTGGCGTTCCGTGTTTACGTCATTAAAGTCTTGCAGCACGTCTTGCTCAATCCTTCAGGATGAAATTCTCCTCCAGAGGAGCTCCAGCGGCCTCGTGGCGGACGGCGGGCTATGCTTTCCCAGCTAAGGGAATGCAAGCACAAACGTTAAACGTCTAAATCAAACACATCTTTATTCCACTCAGGCTGCAGACAGTCTGAAAAAAGGAAGCAGGCGGAAGCATGAATGCTAATAGCGCCTTCTCTGCTTTGCATTGCTAATGCGGTCAGAAAGCCTTAAAAGTTGAAATGAACTTCAGCGCGCAAATGAAATAATCTCAATCTTTGATGAGATTTTTTTTTAAATGCTTGCGTTACACATTCTATCCTGATTAAATAAGGCCTGGTGTGGAGAAATGTGATGATTTGTTTAATCCAGAAGAGACTCGCGTCGCAAGGAAGGGCATAATGGAAGGAGTAGATTTTGGACATGATGAATTACCGCCGCCAAGGAGGCTATGCAATCGCCGGCGCTGGTCGGTCTGTTAGCAAGATAACTCAACATTTTGGTGATGCTCCAGAACAGATCCTGGATTCTGGGTCTGGAAATTTGGTGGCAACACTGTGTAAAAGGATCTAAGGATCTAGATCCAGAAGAATCCGGATTTACTGAAAGTGTGCTTTCTGTGAATAACTTCTAAACAAATAATGATGTCAAGGTGAATCCAGTGGCTAAAGGTTTGCTTTCATGGTAAAGGAATAAAAATACTGAGGCGGTTTGCAGCATAGCGTGAAGCGAGTGGGATGGGGGGGACCGGCACCTCTAAATCCGAGGCCATGCATGCAATGCACACAGTATTTCAGTGGAAAGACCTGAACAAATCACATTGGTAGATTTGTGACATAATTGTGGTATTTTAACTGCTCTTGCAGATTGACAAGGGATCGGGAATCGTAGCTTTTTTTAATTACACGGGGGGGTGGGAAAGCATGTTACTTAATTTGTGAGTAAAAAGTAATACTTTCCAGAATAATTATCATGAGAGGATACATAAGTTCACCTATACATCTGTGTTTTACACATTTCTACCATTAAATGTACTAAATAAAGCTTTACTTGATTTGGATGCTCCTAAATCACAGACTGGGGGTCGAGTTCACGCAATGTTTTCTTTAGACGACGCCTATCCTCAGATTTTATTGCGTTAATATCCAGTCGTTCACTTTCACCGGCTTTTTTGGTCAATCGTCGCGCTGCCGATCTCAGTAAACATCTCCTCATTCAGGAAGTATTCGGATTCTACATTCAGAATCAGGATTAGAATCGGAATGTCAGAAATACCTCTAATAACATAAAAAATATATATTTAGCATTAATTTATCTCATTATTTCAGAAAAACGGAAAAAAATACCTCCAAAAACAGGAAAGAAAGGATTTATCTCATTAATTCATAAATTCAGGAAAACCGAAACTTTTTTTTCTTCAGTGAATGCAATAAGCTTCCGTACCTTTCTTCTCGCCTGTCATTGCTTTTATTTTGAAAGTCCCGACCGGATGTTGGTTGGACTTCCTGCCGGATGTGGACAGGAAAGCGCTGCCAGGTGGGGTCTGTTGTTGCCGAGTTAACAATTAAGAGAACCGGGTCGGAGAGAGTCGGGGACGCCGTAGAATCGCCTGAATTAAAGCGGGTTGGCTCTTTTATTCCGGGCGGGCGGACTTCCGCCTCCGGAGCTCCTCTTCCGCTCCGCCTTTTGTTGTTATTCTGCGTCGCTCCGTAGCTAACTATGGCTTGCTAGCTAATGCTACATGCTAGCGCTACACCTGCCACCAGCAAGTCTTGTCTTCGTTTCTCATGGCTCTTAAGTAATCGAGCTTTTCGAGTTTCGCTGCTTTTCTCTCCGATGTAGACGCCGAAACGAGCCTGCGTTGCCCCCCCCCCCCCCGCCCCGGAGACAAAGAAGATGAACCGATAGCTCCAGCATCCCAGACATGGACTGTTTGCCCCCCGCTGGATATTTCTAAACTCGCAGAATCAGAATAATAATATTTATTTATGTTTTTAAAAAATGGCGTCCCCCAAAGCGAAGGCCGGTGTCAACAGTGAGACCCACTCCCCGAGAGAAAGTCGAGGCCACGCCGGAGAAGCGTCGCCGAAGACCCGGATGTACAGTCTGGATGAACTGGAGACCATCGCTACAGTCGGTGAGTCACAAAACCCGGCGGCTGCGAATCACGACACGGAGCGGGTCGTGATTTGCCACCCGAAGAGTTTACGGTTTGTTGTTTGTCTGAGGAAAGGTGGTAAATGTTTGTGTTTATTTTTCCCTCAAAGGGCAGAGTTTGTTTGATGAAGCTTGATGACTAATTTAGATCACATTAAATTTTGCTACAAAAATAGAACCAATATCTGTTTTTTTTCCTGTTTATTTACGATGTAGGCTTTAAAAAAAAAAAATTGTTCCTTCACTGATTAAATGATCAATCATTTCACACAAGACGACGTGTCTTCAGATGGATTAGTCGTCTCCTTGGAGACACTTTGGGAACTCCTCTGTGAGAGATGACTTGTAAATAGTTGAGCAAGAGTTCCGTCGGTTGTTCGCAGCAGATCGACGGATGTTTGAAACGCTCGTCTGGCGCGGGCGACAGGGGAGGGTCTTAAGTTCTGTCGGGACAAAGTCTGCATTTGATGCCGTTTGTAGAGCGTCATCTGATCTGATTGATTATTTAGACATCTTCCGAGATGAATTATTTTTAAAAGTTTACCTTTTATTTATGGGAACATTTCGTTTCGCTGGAGCTAAACTAAGTTGTTAAAGCTGGAGAAGCCAGTTGTTGTGGTTCTTTGGAGTCGGGTTGTTGCTAGGGAGACGGATATCTGGAGCAGATGTCGGCCGCCACCACAGATTAGAAGAAGAAAAAACTGCATTTCCTGATTGCTGTGAAATCCATCAAACCAGTATTTACTCATTATTGAGTAAACAGCATCTCACCTGACCAAATAAACAAAGTACACAGATGTATATATATAACTATTCCCCATTGCAGGCGAAGGCTTGGAAATCTTAACAAATACTTCAAATGACTCCTGTGAACGTTTTTTTTCGCGGCTTCAGGGTTCTCATTATCTTTCGACAGCTAGTGGCAGTTTGACATTGAACCGACCAATCAGATGAAAGCGTTGCCACATTGGGTCACATTTCATCGGATGCGCACAGACATCGTGCACAGGCGCATTGGAGTACTCTCGTATTTGGTGATACTGAGATGTATGTCCTCATTGTGGTATAGATTTCCACATCGTATCTCCCATCCCGGCTGCGGGAGGAAAAGAATTTGAACTCGTATCAGGATATCAGCCCTTTATCAATACGTCACACAGCCCCAGCTGCCCCCCCCCCCTATCCCTTTGTCTTATCCTTCTGTCATTTGGGACATTTTGTCTTCATAAACATGGCTGCTGGCTGAGGTTTGTCCGTCACAATCTCTGCCCCCGTCCGGTTATTGTCTTTGAACTGTAATGACATTATTATCCATTCAACGCTGTCATTAGACGGCACCGTTGAACATTCTGGAATGTATTTATTTAGTGAACCCAAACCAGAAATAGGTTTTTTTTTTAATAGCTTCTTTTATTGTTAATGATACAGAGAAATGTGGAAGACGGCTCAAACGAACCAGACAAAACATTATAAGTAAATCTTATATTTACTTATAAAATCTGGATATTTTCTCAGGACAGGTATCCGGATCGCTTTCAGAATGTAATGCGATCTAAGTGAGACCAAGACCCTTCTTCAGGATTTCTTTTTCATCCAGATCCATCCAGCAGTTTTTCTGTAATCCTGCTAAAACGCCGTAAAAGCGATTAGCTCAGCAGGGGTAGAGTACAGGCGTCTAAATATACTAACTACGGATGGTGGGGGCGCACCCGGCCGCAGCACCAGCACCACCTGCTGGTCAAAGTCAGTCTCTTCGGCCGGAGCACCGGCGGTGGTTCCCGGTAACGGTGGTGCTTTCTTACCGTGGATAGAGGGTTAAGGCGCGCTTTGAAATAACCGGATGTAAATGTGAACAGCATTAAAACCCGGAGGCTACTCAGAGCCCAGTCCAGTCCGAGTCCTCGGCAGCGGACAGGACTCCAGGGAGGGCGGGCTGATCATGAGAGGGCAGGTGGCGATGAAACTGCATCCCTCCAACCTCTTCTCATGAATAGCAGCCTGACTTCGCTGATGATCTCACGCTGTGCACTTTATGAAGGGCGTCTAGATCAATAATATGCATTAAGCTGCACCAGGGCGGCAAAGCCTGGGCTGTAATGCCTGTCAAGGGGAGGCGTGCTGTTCGGAAGGAGCCCCCCAAGCCTATGGGGTCCAACGTCCGGTTTATGAAGACGTTTAGTCTAATAAGAAAGATTTACTGCTTGAAACAAATCGGCCAAAGTTGTTTACCTGCCTGCTGTTGTTTAATCGCCACTGAAATCAAGAAGTGCAGCTTTAGATCTCTGTGCCGCCTGTTTCAGCGACCCCCCCCCCCCCCCCCAACATGGTCTTTAGGAATTTGTTAGCTGTGGCGCATCTCGTACAGCAGATAGTGTACGAGATGACGCCACGGCATGCGTTACCCTACGCCCCCAGAAATGGAGCAGGTGGAAGGGGAGTCGGGGATCACCCAGTCTCTAGAGAGGGTGAACATCCTGTCTGAAATGAACTGGACACTCAGTTGAGTCTCGCTGTCGCTCTGGTTTGGTGCCTGTTCGGGTTCTGATAACAATCTTGCCTCAGGAAAAACGGAAGAAGCTGTTTCATTTTCCATTCGTGTCTGTGTTCAGGGGGAGGTTCAATAAGGTGAATGCTACACTGGTATAGCATTAGCATTAGGTTCGATAGCTGGCAGCTCTGACTGTCATCATCCAAATTGAGGGGTTCTCTTTGTCTTGCCTTTGCTGTGGAAGTCCACTTTCACACCTGCTTGAACCGGCGTTCGATCTCAATCCCTATTGGTGACCCCTTAGATCGGGGGTGTCTCCTTGGGCCACATCAGCATTATGGCTGCCCTCAAAGGGCCAGTTGTAAATGTAACATCGTGTAAATGTAACTAAATGTAATGTAAATAAAATGTAACTACTCCTTAACATGCTGCTAAATAACTATTTACTACATACTTAATTAAATTATAAATATTACATATGCAATTGCATAGTTCTAAAAATATATCGATACCTTACTGCTGTAAAAATATCCGTATTATGTAATCGCCAGCGTCTCTGTAATTTGTTCTTCAATATCTCCATTGATTATCGATCGATATTTAGGGAATTTAACAGTCATGTAGGGTGGGGGGGGGGGGGGCTCTATCTCACCACTGAATATCATCTGGGTCGGATCCAGAATGGAGTCAGCAACAGATATTTAATTTTAACATTAAAACCATTTGCAGATTAAAAATCAGTTACAAATACACGTCGACTCTGATTCAGCATTTTACAAAAACAAATGTCTGCACAAAGCTCTTGCGGGCCACAAAAAATGACGCGGCGGGCCACATTGGCCCCCGGGCCTTGAGTTTGACACATATGCTTTAGATAGATAGATACATTCCAGGTCTTCAGCATAGACAAACATCAGGACTTGTGTTCCTGAGGTTCCTGTGTGCGCGACGGTTAGTCAAAATCAGTTTTTGTTGAGGCTGGCGCGTTTCGTCTCCAGTGAAAGTGTAATTTTATCATTACAAAGGCTCAAAGGCTCATTCACTTCATGATTATTGGAATCAATTTCACAATCGAGCCTGGCTGGTGAGAATCCTGGAGTTGTTCTTGTTTCCGTCGGCGCCGAGTAATCGGCTGCTCTGCCATTGCGAAGGGCCGAGTGAAGATGATGCTATTCGAGTGAACGGCGGCTTGTTTGCTGAAACGATCCTTCGCTCGACGGCTGAAGTCTCTGTTTGTGGTTTGTCATTCCGAGGAGTTCGTTGCGGCTTTCGCTTCATCTTCCTGGCCTTAGCCATCCCGACCGTAGAAAAGCCCAAAGAGAGAGAGAGAGAGAGACGTGTTTGTGTTGCTATAGCAACACCAATAGGCGTGAGCCAAAGGTTCGTTGTCGGTAAAGCACAGGAACGAGACGGCCGGCATTTCATTCAGAAGTTGCGGCAGCTCCAACGTCGCCATCGTGGAAGACGTTATCGCGCCACTCATCGTCTCCCTCGCTGCAGGAATGAAGAGTCTGTGTCTTTCAGAAGAAAACAACAAAGAGCTGGGGGGGGGGGCAACACGAGGCCTCACAAACGAGTCCTTGTTGTCCCTGGAGGTGGTTTATTTTTCTGTCCTGAGCCCTTCCTGCTCATTACGTCTAGTCTGACTTACAGAATGTGCATTCAGCCTGCTTCAGGATCCAAATCCCTTTCATCTAAGCGGAAAAAGAAGCTAAATTAGCATTAAAAATGGCCGACTCGGGTTCATTGTTCCCCTCCCCCCGAGGAGTCCTGTCATCGTGGTTGCTCCTAACCCGTCTCCCGCGTCTCTCCCCTCCATCCCAGGCACGGGGACGTTTGGCCGCGTCTTCCTGGTCAAGGATAAGAAGAGCCGGGCCTTCTACGCCCTGAAGCAGATGAAGATCCCGGACGTGATCCGCCTGAAGCAGGAGCAGCACGTCCACAACGAGAAGGAGGTGCTGACAGAGGTCAACCACCCGTTCCTCATCCGGCTGTGAGTGCAGTCCCTGGTCTGGGCCTCAAATACACGTAGAGAGAGAGAGAGAGATGTGGGTCCACCGGGGCAGCATCTCTAATGAAAAGGGGGGGGTCAAAGGTCGGCGTCTGGTTGTGCATTCTGACACCTTCATTCCAATTAGAACCAGTGATCGATGCCTCTAATGCATTTAATAACACACGGTTTAAAGCCCCAAGGAGGCATAAACGCTGCCCTCACATGGATGGGGGGGGGGGGGGGGGGGGCGGGCGTATGTCACGCAGGTGCAACGTGAAATCTGGAGCATTGGTTGATTCATTACGGGCGCCGCACCGGCACCACCTGCTGGTCAAAGTCGGTGTCTTTCACCGGTTCGCCGTAACGGTGGTGCTTTATTACCGTAAAACCGGGCGTCGACGGGAGTAGCACCGGCGCTACGGTCGTGGGTAGAGGGTGAACCGCCCTATTGGCAAAAGTTCCAAATGTAATCATTTAAGTCATTTAGGATTGTCCAGAATTGTGGAGAATTTTGGATTCCTTCTCCCCGGAAGATAAAGATATGGCAAAGCGCGTTTGTTTGCCTACAAATCGGTTGAAGATTTAAAACGCCTTCTCCTTGTTAAATGGAATTGATTACCGTATTAAAGCTGTGTATTTCATTCTGTCAATATTTTAAACAAACCTGACCGTTTGTGAGAGAGAGTTTAGTGATCGTGTTTGTGGGGCCGCAGCCAGCCCGAGACGACGCTGGAGCCTCCTCCATCTTGATCAGCGGCAGCGCTCTCGTCTTTTAATTCCCCCGAAGTGCCCTTAAAGCTGAAATAGCTGTTGCTGCTCCAGATCGCATGGGGGGGGGGGGGGGGGGGTAAAGAAGTCTGAGGTGGCTACGGCCTCTCGTTTCATCTGATTTTCGTCAACTTCAACACGTTTGTGTGTTTTGTGTTGTGCGTTTATTTAACGCTTCCCTGCGCGGTTGTCGGGCAGGTTCTGGACGCACCACGACGAGCGCTTCCTCTACATGCTGATGGACTACGTGCCCGGCGGCGAGCTGTTCAGCTACCTGCGCAGCCGCGGGCGCTTCAGCAACGCCGTCGGCCTCTTCTATACCTCTGAGATTGTGTGCGCCATCGAGTACCTCCACTCCAAAGAAATCGTGTACCGCGACCTGAAGCCCGAGAACATCCTGCTGGACGGCGAAGGACACACCCGACTCACCGACTTCGGCTTCGCCAAGAAGCTTTCCGACAGGTGACTGAAACGATGTGACCGATTCTCTCGGGTCGTCCGTGGGAGGAGATGATGCGTGTGAGGAGCCTCGGGACGCGCCAACGGTCCGTTTAAACGGTCACGAGTCCACCACGGAGAGTCTGTGATGTGTTCTCTCTCTCTCTCTCTCTCTCTCTCTCTCTCTAACCCAGCCGGTCAGACATATGGCCGTCTACCATGAGCCTTAGGTTCTGTCCAAGGTTTCTGCCTGTTGGGTTCTGTCTTTCCCTGCTGCTCCTGTAAATTGCCCCTGAGATGACTTCCTGTTGTGGTCTGGTGCTACAGAAATAAAATAGAATTTAATTTAATTTTAAAAGACCCTCACTTTGTTTATCTGTTTGATATGATTTTCCAAAAAAAACTCTCCAAAGGATCTAAAAGCTTTTCGTGTTTTCGGGGTTCCTCGGATGTTTTCAGCTCATTGGGGTTTGACTGGCTGCAGGACGTCTTTAGAATCCGATTCGGTTTGGATTTGTTGGAAACGTCGGGATAAACCTGGAAGAAACACATTTAAGGCTCGTAACGGCGCGGCGGTCCGTCCCAAAAATCCTCCTTGGTTTGTAGGATAGTGCCTGAAATCCTTTTGCTGACGGCAGATCAGAGTACTACGAACACTTGCCCTTCACCTAGGAGTGTTAGCACGCGTAGCATACAGCGGTGTCTTTATGACAGCCATGCTTGTTTCTATTCTTATCGTTGTGTCGGGGAAACGGGTAGAACTTGAAATCCATGTCTTCTCTGTCGGCGATTATCTTGGCCCGCTGCCCCCCGGTGTCTGCGTGTTTGGAGTCACAGAAATGGGCAGGATGCTCATTTCTTGTGGGAATTCGCGGACGTCCTCCCGGACTCTGAGGGGGCCGTGCCACTGAAGGACAAATGTCCCCCAAGTGGATGTCATTTAGTCTGAATTAGATCAGCAGTTGCCCGAGGCCTCCAGGCGACCCCGGAGAAGAGACCGCTTTTATATCGGCGCTGCAGCCTCCACTCGCCGCCGCCGTGTTGACCCCTGCTGACATGTAAACATAATGGAGTAAGATTACACTTTCCCTCAGACTGGGAGCGTAAAACGGGTGGGGGGGGGGGGGGGGGGGGGGGCGCTCTCATGTTCAAGTGACTCACTTATATAAATGGAGGCCTGCTGAATAGCCTGGGAAAGTAGGAAGACAACTGCCGGGTCCTCCCCCATGCGGCCACAGTGCCCCCTGCTGGCAGACATGCTCATCACCACATTGAAGAGCGCGACCGTCTGCCCCCCCCCCCCCCCATGCTTTATACCCCTCTGGCATTCGCAACCTCTGCCACGACTAACATCATTTACATACAAATAATCATCACCATGGCAACTGGCCAAAGAAAGTCATTACACAGGCAGTATCGGTGATAGATAGATAGGGGGGCGGGGGGGGGGGGGGCATTAGATGATAAGTGGGTTTCACAGAGCAACGTGTTCGTCGTATCAATCAGCCGCTCTGCCTTGGACTTCCTGTTGTTGTTGACTCTCATCCTTTACTGTTGGTCCCGTGGGGGGGGGGGGGGTCCACGGGGGCCGGTCCCAGCGGACTCTCGGTCCTGTGTCCGCGCCTCGTATCGTCACGGTGAGGTCAGCCAGATGACCTCACCGCTAGGCGTCGTCTCCCCTCGACTACGCCGGCTACTCAAGCTGCTATCGAGGAGGAAGCCCTTCGTTCTGTCGGTACGCAGGCGGGAGTTTTAAACGTTGCATATTAATGTGTGTGGTTTACGGGACGGCGCTGTAAGCATCAGCGTGCAGCTCTCGCTACTATACTGGCAGATTTGATCAATCATGTCATCGGCAAGTCCAGAAAATGACAATCGATCGTCCAACAAAACATCCGATCGTCATCGTCCAAACATCGGAGAAGCTTCGGCCGCGGGACGTTTGGTTGCGTCTCGAGGCGCAGGCCGGACCTCTAGAACAAACGTGAGCGCTACCCTCTAACCTTTGTCCTCTTTTCAAAACCCGTCTCCTCAGGACCTGGACTCTGTGCGGCACGCCGGAGTACTTGGCTCCCGAAGTCATCCAAAGCAAAGGTCACTGCCGAGCGGTGGACTGGTGGGCTCTGGGCATCCTCGTCTTTGAAATGCTGGCTGGGTAAGTGCTGCACAGATAAGCCCTTTGAACACAGGGGGGGGGGGGGGGGGGCGCTCTCCTCCACGCGGTCGGACGAGGTTGTTCTGATGAGGAATCCAGACGCCACAATTAAATCCTCATTTATCCGGTGCGACGTGGGTCTGTGGAGACGGAACGGGGTGGGGGGGGGCTGCTGCAGAAAAAGTTAACTCAGACTGAGAGATCAGAGAAATATCTACAGAAAGAATACTCATGCACACACACACGCACACACACACACACACAGGTGAAAATCCCCTCTGAAGCTCAGACGGTGAACGCTTTGAACAAGCCCTCGTGACTGGAAAACAATTCAGAATAAAGCAATCGCAAAAAAAAAGAAGAAGCTGTGACGCAATGCCGAGCAGCCTCTCTGCAAGCAGAGAGACGAGAAGTGGCGCAGACGCACGCGCGGCTAAGGAACGCTTCGATGAATCGCCGTGTCGTCATCGGGGAATCCATTCATTGCGTTCTCATTAGAGCTGCGGGAGCCGTCGTCGACGGCGACGCCGATCCTCCCCTTCGAGAAGCGCGTCTTTTATCCTAATCTCCGTCAGTCGTAATGAACGATGACGTTTGGGCCCCCCGGAGGGTTGCGATCGGCTTCGGCATTGATCGGGGGGAGGGGGGAGGGGGGAGGTGGGATTCGATCAGCCTGCAGGTGATTTATGAAATCCAGTCGGTTTGACGAGATTTAATTTATTGATCTATTAAAGTCAGAACATATAATGCACATATTATACATATATATAGAGTGATGCAACCAGCTTTGTGACAATCTCCCAGCATGCATCTGGATTCTTTTGATTGGATGCTGACATGTCCAGTGTCAAACTAGAAAAGCACTCGGAGAGCGGGAACCTCCGCCAAGCAGCTCATTCCCCTCGTAAATTGGGTTTACGCCGTCCACACGGTGATCTGGATTGTCTTCAAAGGGTTCTAGATTGTTCTTGGTGTCTTTAGACACCAACCATGAAAAGTAAAAGTGAATTGGAGTTGATGTGTATTTTTAATCTTTTTAATCCATAAATGGAGTTTTAATGTTTAATATTTTTTTCCTGACCTCATTCTGGAGCAGATCCAGAAGACATTTTGCATGATTCATGTCGGACTGATTTTTGATAAATGACTTGAATCCGTATTTTACAAGATTTCTTTTATGTATTTTGAAGCCTCCGTTATGGGAAAATCCAATTATTATTTTTTGTATCCAGATGGGTAATCTGCATCGTAATCAAAACGTAACAGGATCTAAGTTAGACCAAGACCCTTCTTTATCATCGAAACCTCAAACACCTCCACCTTTTTACTGTTATATGTTTAAGTCAGTGAATCAGCCCCTCCTACAACTTTATCACATTTTGCGACCCAGATTTTCCACTAATGACAGTGGCGGCTTTGAAAAAGGAAAACTGGGAAGCAAAAAAAAAACAACCCAGAACGTTGTCTGTAGTGTTTCCAGACCGCCCCCATCCCGCAGACTCCAGACTCCAGGCGAGTGGCGTGTGACAAACTGGTGCGATTATGCGCCTGTCGGCTCCGAGCATTTGGAGGCTGGTCCCCCATTATGTAATTTGTGTGTAATGACTTGTCCAGGCCGGAGCAGAGGGACGAGCAGGAGGACTGGGAAAGCGTTCAGCGGAGTGCAGCGACGGAAAAGCCTTGTGGGTGGCAGAAATGTCAACACGCACACGCTAGATTGTGAAAATAGCTGTGAAAGTCTGCTCTGTCTGCACCACAAAGTTGTCCTACCCCCCCGCCCCCGTCTTCTAAACGGTGACCCTCCACAGGCGAATGCGGAATGCGTCGGAGCTCTTACCCACCTCGCCTGTTCTTCGCATCACGCCGTCTTTGTAGGACAAACACGTTCGTCTCTCTCCCCGCAGGTACCCGCCTTTCTTTGACGACAATCCGTTTGGTATCTATCAGAAGATTCTGGCGGGGAAACTGGAATTCCCACGTCACCTGGACATCTACGTCAAGTAGGTGCCGCACACCCGGCCGCGGCCAAAGGGTTTGCCGAGTCTGATGCGTACGTCCCCGAAAGGGAAGTCTCTTGGGTCAAGCTTATCAGCGTCCCTTTAATAAGAGGACAATGAGCTCCTTGGAGCTTTAAAAAAAAACGAGGTTGACCTGCATTCGATACTGACACGCCCAGGTAATTGGGACTGGTTCCGGCAACCGCCGAGACGTCCCATTAGACGAGCCGGAAGCCACAGGAATGTGTGAGATTACAGGGTGTGGGTGTGTGTCGGCACCCACCCCACTCGATCAGACCTGACACTGCGGCCCCAGAGAGTCCAGATAATGCTGCCGTTCTCTGTGTGGCGGTAGCGGCTAGCGTAGCCGTGCGTTTACCGGCGGAGTAAATGAACTAGCTGCTCGAAGGAGGTGTCCGATGGGTAAGGAGGTCCGTGACGTGTAGAGACAAGCAGCCGTTCAACCTCACGTTTTATGCCTATGAAGTCATCAAGCCCCCCCCCCCCCCCCCTCTGCTGCTTGTACGGTAAGGCTGGGGAGGAAGCCGGAGAGCCTGCGGGGTATTATCTGGAAACAAATGGACAGGGCCCGTCCACCGGGAAGGTCTTTCTTAGAAATTACCGAATAATGTCGTCGTTATTTTGTCTTGCGTGGAAACCATGCAAAAGGCGTCGATAAATATGGAAATAACCCAATTTTTCTGTGGCATATTACTCCAAAGGCATGCCTCTAAGCCCTGGAGGGTTTTAGTCAAACTGCTGAGTCGTCGACATTTCCCCTTCGGTATTCATGAGTCTCTTCAAAGCTCTGCGGATGTGAGATATGCTGCTTTCATCAAAGCGTGCTATGTTTGTCTCTGCCGATAACACTTTCTGGGACTGCGCTTAGCCAGTCGAGCGCCATCGTCATTCTCGTCTATATCACACACGCTCGGGTCCTTGTCTTCAGGAGACTGCTGGCTTCCTTCTGTTAAAAGGTTAATGGAGACACGACTCCGTTAGTCCTCATCACCTCTTGCAGGCCGACGAGGCATTTGTCATGTTTTTTTTTCTGACGGAGGATTCTCAGACTGTCTAGCAGTGGATGCACTGACGGTTTCTCTCTCTCTCCAGAGACCTCATCAAAAAGTTTCTGGCCATTGACCGGGCCAGGCGGCTAGGAAACATGAAGGTGAGTCGGTTAGACTTTGTGTCTCCCTGAACAGCTCATCGTATTTCACCCCTTCAGGAGGTGGTTTGACATCGAGACTGTGAGGATCAGGTGGAAACAAACATTTCATGGTGCCGCACGGTCAGAAAGGACAGTCCTTTGATTTGCTTGGCTGTCCCCGATGAAACGGCAGACTTCGTCCTCGGCACCGAGTTGTAAAAGTGTTTACGTGACTCATAGTCAGACAACTTTGACCAAAGTAGAGTCTGAGATAGTTTGAAAGACTTCATAAGCTCCATCTGGATGTCGGGTTAGGAGCATATCTTCATCTTGATACACAGTTGATGGTTCTTTATAACTGTTGCGAACCCATTTTAATCCACGGGGTGAGACAAGACGGTTAGAACATCTCCGTATACATTTGGCAAACGCATGACGCCGTTCCTGACGCAACACTCGGCACTTATCTGGGCTTGAGACCGGGAGAAAGTGGCTATGCTACGTCAGCGCAAACCTTAAGCCTCTAGTAGGCAGAAAGATTTCATTCATTCATCTTTATATTTGTTTGACAAGAGAATAAAAAAAGTAATGTCACGACACTAAAGAGTCGGTCGAGACTGGATGGAGATCCAACGATTTCCCCGATGAAGGTCTTAGCAATCAAGGTGGGTTGGGTTCCATTTGGGGTTCTATGTTCTTAGTCTAGACATATGGCCGCCGACTGTGAGCCTTGGGTTCTGTCCAAGGTTTCTGCCTGTTAGAGGGAAGTTTTTCCTTGCCTCTGTCGCCAAAATGCTTGCTCTTGTGGGTCTTTCCCTGCTACTCCTGTAAAGTGCCTTGAGGTAATCTTTCTCTTGCGATCTGGCGCTACAGAAATAGAATTCTACTTTCCACTATATCCTGCACACTGAACCTTCACCGGTGAGTCCTATCGGAGCGGTGATCTTGTTGAAGCTTTCTTTACTAGGAGCACGGCTTCCCGCGCAAACTCAGCCGTGTCACGGGCAGGTGGTATGAATAGCTCGGGACAAAGAACCCATTCAGCGGGTCCATTTTCTGCAGTTTGACCCCCCCGTGGTAGCATTTATTGTCGGAACTCAATTATGTGCGGTGGGTCGTCCGAGCGAGTCAGTCTCTTTGACGGACGTCTTTGAGGTCGTTCCCGAGTTCCGACACGGCGATTGAAAGAATCTCTTTGAAGCAGAACCGACACACAAGAAGCTGAAAACATGGAGCATTCAATTCAGCCTCCAGGAGCTGCTAAACAAATAGTTCATTAAACCCAGAGATGAACTCCAAATAGTCCCAGACAAGGCGATATTCTAGTCGCGTCGCTCATTACCGTTCCCAGGATATAAAAGATTTCCAGATCCTACAGTATTTATATCTTAAAACTGTGGCTATTTCCACGTCAAATCGTCCATCTAAAAATAACTTGCCACAGCTTTTACATGACGAAAGCTGCAGGTGCTGCCGAGTCATCGTTAGAATCCTCGCAGCACACACGGGGTTAATGTCGGCGGGGTCGAGTAGAACCGGAATAAGCAGAAAAGCTGTTCTGTTTCAGAACGGTGCGGACGACGTGAAGAGGCACCGCTGGTTCAAGACCATCGACTGGGAGTCGGTTCCCCTGAGAAAACTCAAGGTGAGGAAACTTCTTCCAGCAGAGTACCTCTTTGAGTACCTGAACGTCACTAAATACTGCAAATGTCTTTCGTCCTTCCAGCCTCCCATAGTTCCGACAGTAACCCATGAGGGGGACACGTCCAACTTTGACGTGTACCCGGAGGACGACTGGAAGAAAGACCCCCCCGTGCCTCAGAAGGACTTGGAGATTTTTGAGAACTTCTGATCGCCGGGTTTTATTGACGACGCTGGTCGGAATGATAGATTTACTGTTACGTATCAAAAGCTGGGTGGGGGTGGGGGGGGGGCGTACATTCTATCTGTGCTGACGCCCACCCCCAAAGGCAAACTCAAAATAATTTATACTGTGACATGTCTCATATAACGGGATGATTTGCTTTTTATATTTTATATCTTTATTTATCTGACTTTCAGTCAAACTTTGCTGATTAAATGTTTTATTTTTTTCTGAGCCTGCATATGCAAAAACAAAAAACAACACGTGGTTACTTTAAAACCAAGAGACTGTTACTTTCTAATGTCAAAGAGAAGAATCAGGTCTTTTTTTAAACCTTAGATTTCTTTTTTAACGTTTACGCCGTTGTTTTTAACGTGACTCCAGACTGGTGCTGTACCTGTTAGCACGTTAGCGCGTTAGCATCCACCTCCTTCATCTGTATGCACTCGGAAGAGAACTTCCAATTGACTCGAGCGACGCCACGGGTTGTTGTGGAATTCAACAGCGATCCTGTCGATGAAACGTCTCCTTTTTTTATTTATACGTCTGGAGTATTAAAAAAAAAACGACAGCGGTTGCTGCAAACGGACTCGAGGGATGGGGGGGGGGGGACTTCATGTTGAGGATAAGATTAGCTGTTTGCACATGTAATAAAAGAAAAATGTGAGCTTCTGGAAGCAGTGTGGAGTGTGGTAAATCAGTATTCATCAGCACTCGATTTTGTATTTTCAGAGCAACAAAATACCTTTTTAAAATAAAAGCTTGTGTTTGGGATCCCAGTAAAAAAAAAAAGTGATCTTTTATATTTCCTAACGGTTCTCAAAGGTTTAAAAAAAACCTTTAGGAGCCGTTGTCGTGGAAGCGGGGATGCTTCTCGTCTCCGTGGCAACGTGGAAGAAGCAACTAGAAAGCAGCAGAGTTCAAACCTTTTTATAAAACAAAAAACCCGGAACAACGGGGAAGAAAAAACAACTAATTAGCATTATTAGCTCGATATTTCAGGATAGTCTAGAATCTAACTGAAGAACATTTCATAAGACTTCAAGTATATAAATGCTAATAAATTTGCACAACCTAAAATAGATTTTTGTGTGTTTAAAATAATTATTCTAGCTATTGACCTCCATTCAAAAATGACTGCTGATACGTCATGGTTCCCGATGTTTGGAACGGTTTTCCAGGAAAAGGAAGAGCTAAAAGATGCTTCAAATCTGCCTAGAACGGAATTCTAATGTGAAATCGGCACCAAGAAGAGCAATTCATCATTTCGCACATTGAATTCTCGACGATCCGAGATGGTTTTTTGACCAGAAAAGGAGTTAAATATTTGAATTGGTTCTCTGAAACCTCGGCTTCTTTACGTAAAAGGACAAGCCGAATAGGAATGTTGATATTCAATGGCCTAAAATGTGTTTTGACTGCAGGTTTGTAACACTTGGAGGCACCAAAGTCCAAAATTTTAATTGGTCCACATGGAACCTTCATGGAAATTCATTAGAATTAAAGGTTGCATGCATAAATATCTGCATTTTAGAGAGAATCCTGCTTGTTGCAGCTGAAGCGTCTTTAGCCCGATGGTGGAGGCGGCTGCCGTGAAAATGGGGCACTAAGCGCTCCTCATAAGGGGAGGATGTATTCCAGGTTCACAGCGTTGTGTTGAACTGGACTAAATCTGGATTCTCAAAGTGATCAGGTTTTTCTTCTCCCGCTGAAGTAATGATAATCTTCTGCATCTCTTTAAGTCTAGTCCCAGTTTTAACTATGGGGTGATGGTCAGCTCTGTGGGAGCCGGAGGAAGGACTTTGTGTTAATGTGCTTAACGCTGTGTTTCATGGGTCCAAGATGGGTCTTGGATAGATCTTAGATCCCATTAAATGTTGAGAGTGATCCGGAAACGTGTCTGTATTGAGGTTTCTGGAAGCACCGCCAGAACCGGAAATAATGATTTACGGTTTGGGACCGTAATTGGTTGGACAAACGTGTCTGAGCGCGACGGGGTCCGGAAGGACGTGGAGCAGGCGGGGGTGGGAAACGCTGCTTAATAGGTTTCACTGAGACCTCCGGTCTGTGATAAATGGGGCTTGTTGGACTCTTGTGGGGTGGGGTGGGGTGGGGTGGGGGGGGGGGGGGGGGGGGGGGGGGGTAAAGGCATTTTGTGCATAAGAGGCACTTCTGCAGCTTTGATGTCGAGAAACCATGTAAGGGTTGAAAAGACATGAAAGGGCAAACACCAGGGTACGCTTGTTTGCGTGTCCTATGGTACCTCTAATAACTGCGATGATGTCATCAGGACAGGTGGGGGGGGACCTCACCCTGTGCTACCCTTTGTTGGTGGCCCGCCCGGGCTGGACTAATGCTCACCTTGGATCCGTCAGACCCCCCCCCCAGGGGTCACGCAAGCTCGCTACCGTATTTAGTAGCTGAAGGTTTGCAGGTCGTTAAAGTAATGAATGAATGTTCTTGAAAGGCTCGCAGGCCGATGAAGGTTTGGTTGTTTTTTGTGTTTCTTGCGTGAAAAAGATTATGTGACACCCCCCCCCCCCCCCGTTCTTGTTTTGGGGACGATGGAAAGTTCTTTTATGACTTTGGTGAGCCGAGCCTTCAATGACAGATATTGATTTTGCTGGAGTTGTAAGAAAGACGTCTGCGATCCATTAGTTTATTAAATCATGGGAAGCATGACGCAACACCAGCACACGTCTGGCCTAGCGTCTGAACACACACACACACGCACACACACACACACACACACACACACACACACACTCTTTCGGGTATTTCTCGTGTATTTTTCTCCATTTCCACTCTGGATTTCTTCGACCACGGAGCCGGACTGATTCCTGTCCATCAGCACATCAGCAAACAGCTGGATGTGATCGAGTGTCTCTCTGCTGTGTCCTGCGGTCCTCTGGAGACGCTACACACACACACACACACACACACACCAAACCAGAGCTCTGGACAAAGTCCATTTTAAAGGACCTCAATCGAGGCTCTTCCTCCCAAATCCATCCCATATGTTTCGATTGCATGCCTGGCGTTTCCACACATCATCCCAGGAATCATTTCTTCTCATGTTACCCCCCCCCCCCCCCCCCCCTCCCTCCCTTGAGTCGCTCCCGAGCCCGCGCTGCCATGCTTGTTTGCACATTGAGCCCAGTTAGCCTCCTGACCTCCCCGCGTTTCTCCGACGCCGGGCTTGCTGTGGGGACGCGATGAGGGAACCGCCACTGTTGGAGACGTCTTCTTGGCACCGGGAGAAGGAAACGTTAAACACATGGCCGACGGCTGTAAGACAAGAGAGGGATTCACAGATACATCATCTGCTGGCTGGGAAAACACGCCCATCTGCTCCCGCCCGGCGCCGTTGGCCACCGGGAGACGGCGAATCGTTTTCCAACTCCTGACGCTTGACGAGTCTTCTTTATGGAACTGTGTTTTGTGTGGCTTCTTGTTCGCCAGCAGCAGATCACACTCCTCCAGACTCATTCCATACCCCCCCCCCCCCCCCATTAAAAGCTTGGTTTGGTCCCCGCTGCTTTTAACGGCAACTTCCTGTTGAATTGATCGCTGCCGTATTTTGAGATCGTCCAAGCGAGTTAGCTCAGAATCGAACAGAGAGGATTCTAACGTTAGCATTCAGCATGCATGGAAACAGTCCAGGTTCACGCTGTGAAACGGTCCAGGTTCATACAGTGAAACTGCCGTATTGACTTTCGACCAGGTTTGTGTTGGCTGTAGGTTCAGTCTGAAGAGCTATCCTTGGTATCCTTGCCACGCCCCGGTTTAGCACATTTCTGTCGGAATGTGGAAGCTACTTCACGACACCACGTGAGACGTTTGATGTCGAGTGAAGCTGTTCGGTAAGACGAACGTGAATTATTCACGTCTTCGCATTTACTGAATTCACGCAGTGTTTAGCCTTGAGACGCAGCTTATGTTGTCCCACCTCTGGCTGATCACTTCGCTTCCACTGCACCAGGCTAACGTAGCCCAGCGCTACGAAACAAACAGCCTGCTGTCTCCCTGTTGGCCTCGTTTTGTGGAGCTCGCTGTTGCGGTTCCAGCTCACTCGCGTTTCGCTGGAGTGGATTCCCATCGCTGTCGCTTTCGGTTCAGGTAAGGCCGTCAGCGTTTGGACCCGAGTCCAGTGCGAATGTCTATACATCCCGCCCTTTGATCATAATCCCAGTCCTAAATAATGAATTGCTCGCTTTAGCTTGCCGGCAGCTGTAACCACTTCAGTCTGACTTGATCCTCTCTCCTTTCTTACTTCATCTTCTCGGCTGATTTTTGGCTTTTGCAGCTTTTCGCTCGTAAAGGCATCTCTCTTCCCCTCCGTGCTCCTCGCATTGGGATCTCATTTGCAGTTCCCACTTTTTCTGTATGAAGTTGATCTTTATTTTAATTTTTTTTTACACCCCTCTAAAGGCCTCTCTCCTGTACTAATGAGGCCCCCGCTGCTCATGCCCTCTTCCGATGAAGAACCCGGGAGTCAAGACCCGAGTTGGGCAGATGGTTTCCATCATCTCAGTCTGGTTGATCCATTCGAGGAGTCAAGGTGGTTGCAGGGCTGGAAGCAGCAGCAAAGGGAAGTCCAATCCACTCCAGATACAAATGGGGGGGGGGGGGGGGGTCCCCATATGGAGCCCCCATGTGTTAGAGGTCCGCTGATCTTACAGTTTCTGTTTCGTATATTTGGATAGTGCGTTTAGATTTTACACCAACGTGGATATAGCCTTTAAGGAATATCTTTCCCTCCACTTTCCAAACCAGGAAGTAAAGCAGGAAGTGGTTGCCCCTTCAATGCTGAGTCGGGATAATGGCATGGCTGGGGTTGGGAGGACCGCTGTCCTTTATGCAGAGGAGGTGGGGGGAGGTTTTTGTTTTTTTATTCCACTTTATTCCTGGAGAGTCAATGTGGAAGAACAACCCTCAAGACATTTTAAGTTCCTCCTGAAGGGTCTTGAGGCATTCCCAAGCCAGATAAGACATGCCCCCCCCCCCCAACCTCTAGTCGTCCCATCCTAACCCCTCACCATATTTTATTTGCCACAACCACAACTTTTCCATAACATGTAGTTTCCATGTGCGCTGAGAAATCTGGGATAACTTTCTTTAACCCCTTTTGAGGTCTAGAAAGATGCTGATGAAGATTTTTAATTCATGTGTGTGTGATAACGTGATGGAATGTGGTTTGAATGACACAATCAAACCCCCCCACCCCCCCCAAAAAACCTCCAGAGAGCTAAATGAAAGGCTAGGGTACTAGATAGTCCCCCGGTAGGAGCAGGGACGGGGGCTCGAGGACGGCGTCTGTCTTCAGCGATCAAATCCTTCAAGAGAAAGTTCTTTAAATCGACCCCCCCTTCAAATAATAGACGTTCCCACAGCAGTGAGCCGCCTCCGCCGGCTCTAATCACAGTTCCCACGACGCCTTTTTGCACTCGCTAAACCGTTTCTGAAGTTTACGTGCGCTGTGACCTCGTCCTCTAGAAGCACGCACTTCTAGAACTCACGCACACACACTCACGCACACACACACACGCACACACTCACACACACTCACACACACACACACGCTCACACGTCTGTTCGCCAGACACTCCGAGCTGCCCAAGCGCAGACCAGACGCTCGTGCGTATTCCTGTTTAAGTCTTTCTTTGCTAAGTCATCAAGCTGAAGAAACGGGGGGGGGAGGGGGGGGGCAGCAGTCAAGGCTGAAGGCTGACTGCTATGAGCTGCTTTTTCCTCCCCTCGGGTGGTTAAGCCTTTTCCCCAGTAATGACTGGAAGCTGTCGGCCTGAAATGGCGTGGGGGCGTGCGAGTAAATCCTGCTTCACCTTGCGCCGCCTCATTGGCTGGAGACGGCCTCGTGGGAGGATCCCTTCGCCTTCTGCTGACTCGTCGGCCTTCGAACGCCGCCGTCCCGGGGTGCGTCTGCAGATGTTGAGGGTTTCCAGCGTCCCTCGCCGTTTTGCGTAACGTCCAAACCTGGAGCCCTGAGGTCTGCTCTGATTGGACAGGATGACAGGACTGGACCTCTGTGCCGCCACGAAACCTCCTTGGATGTCTTCGTGCCCGCCCGGCGGGCACAGCGCCATGGAAGATCCTCCATGAAGGCGGGAAGGAGGAGTGGATTCTGGGTAACTGAGTTTGTTTACTGGAAGCAACTCCCTCCAGGCCGTTATTTATTACCTCGGAGAGTAAAGCGAGCATGAAAAATTCATTCGGTTGGAATTGAAATCCGTAATTATGTCAAACGCCTGAAGGACGTTTTGAGATCAGCTATTTTGAAATTCATGGAAAGTAGTTTATTATAATGGGAGGTCTTTTTCTTTCTTTTTTTATTATTGTTATACATTCAAAACGGCTCGAAGCGTTCAAACTAAATACAGAATGAAAGTCTGAATTTAGTTTAGTCAGAATAAAAAAAAGAAGCGACCCAGGAGATGGGAAGAAACGAGAAACCATCTGTTTGGGCTCATTTTCCGCCATTAAAGCCGCCTCCTCTGTGTTTCATAGATCGGCTCTCTGCATTTGAATTGCCTTCCTGCAGTCCCTGACCCCCCCCCCCCCCCCCCCCATTGGAGACAAGGACTCGTGTTTTGATTTTTAGATTTTTTTTTAAGCACCAATGAAATCAGGTGAAGGCTCCAAATAAAAGCGATTAAGCTTAACCTGGCTTCTGCAGATAAGCCCCGCCTCCATTCAGTCAGTAAATAACCCACAAAATTAGCTTTAATCACACGTTTATGCTGTTCATCCTGATCCGTCCAGAACATTTCGAATTCTCTGGCTAACGGACGGACGGACGGACAGTGGAGCGTTTCTTCGTCCGTGCAGATGTGCAGCGGCGTCGGCGTCCGTGATCAGCGCTTTACCAGAAACCTGCGCTCTTGTTTTTATTCCAGGACCGCAGACCCCCCCCCCGGGGTGCTGCTAAGGGCCACGTAGCTTCAGTCACCTCACTTCCACGTGCCACTGATGCAGGTGTGCTACAGCACGGCGGGAGCATGAGGCCCTTAGACGGAAACGCTCTCCGTCACCTCTGACCTGCGCTTTCTTGCCCCCCCCGGACTCGGAGGTGGGGGGAGGGGGGGGGGCGGATTGCAGCACATAGGTGCGGTAGATTTTCCAGAGGCTGCCCTGTCAGCTCCTGCTCTGTTAGTGTGTGTGTGTCTGTCTAGACAGCCTGCTGTTCATATGTGAGTCAATGCTGATGTGTGCGCCTTCAGACCCCCCCCCCCCCGCATCCTCCACCTCCTCCCTAGAGACGCACTACCCAAATGCAACCACATGCAGGTTACATTTGGGCCTGCCTTAGGTTCTGTCCAAGGTTTCTGCCTGTTAAAGGGAAGTTGTTCCTTGCCTCCGTTGCCCTTGTGGGTCAAGTTGGGTTCTGTCTTTCCCTGCTGCACCTGTGAAAGTGCCTTGAGGTGACTTCCTGTTGTGTTCTGGCGCTATGTAAATAAAATTTGAATTGAATTCCATAGTCTGCTCACTTGATGACGCCTCAACCGTCTCCATGACAACAAGAATCCAGATCATCTCATCAGGACCGCAGCTGGATGCTTGGAGAGTAGAACTCCTCCTCTGTAATAAAACACACACACACAGGGGTGTGTGAGCGAGCGGTCATATTTTGGGTACGGCAGCCTAGATGGGCCAATCCTAGTTCAAACCTGGAACTGTGACTTTCTGCAGAGCTACTGATTTTTGTTTTGTTTCGGCGGAAGTAAGAGAAAGCTGGGTCATCTCTCTCAGCCGCAGCGATGACCCACTCCGGGCTGCTCCACGGCCAGCTGCTCTTATCAGCCTCCCCCCCCCAGACCCCCCCTCATTTCTCATAGCTCTGATGTGACTCACATCAAATCTCCACGTCTTAAATTTCAGCTTCACACTTTGGAAGCTCTTCTGAAAGCCCCCGTGGCTCCTCCTGTTGCGCCTCAGCCGCGCGCACTGGTGGAGCCCCCCCCCCCCCCCCCGCCCCCTCATTACTCACTTTGAGCTCCACAGCCGCGCCAGGAGTTTAAGGTCTCCGACTCCGTCTCTGGAGTTCCTTTTTTTCTCATTTTCTCCTCCGTGCGCTGCGTGGATTTGTTTTCCGTCTTGCGCGGGGCCGTTTCTTTTAATCGAACTGCGCCTTTTCCCTGACTATGGAGCACGAGGGGCAGCCAGGAGGCTGCAGGCGATCGAGGTTTTGAGGTAAGAAGCATCTGTTATTTCACAGCGAAGCTTTGAGCTGATCTCATTCAATATTCAAGGAGCACTTTGCCCCCCCTAAAAAAACTAAAGCCGCAGCGGCTCAGTAATTTACCTTCCATCCATTCATACGGAGGCCAAGAGTCACCAGCCGAGACGTCATCTGCTAAAAAACAAACAATTATTTCTACTATTAATAATAATAATAATAATTGCACCGGTCGTTGTTATTACGCGCCAGCTGCTGCGGCTCCTCGCCCAGAAGAAGATGGACCGTTTTGCCCCGTGCGTCCTCTGGGCTCTGCTGGCGCTGCTGCCCCATCTGCCCCCTGCTGCCTCCGTCCCCTGCCCCCGGCCCTGCTCCTGCCCCCAGCCCGTAGAGCTCCACTGCACCTTCCGCTCCCTCCTCACCATCCCCGCGGCAATATCCAAAGATGTGAAACGCATGAACCTGGGGTCAGTGGCTCTATTTCTCCTGTGGTCATTATTGTTTGTTTGTTGTATTCCCGACTTCATTTGCTTGTTTCAGGTTCAACAGCATTAACGTGATCACAGACCAATCACTGGCTGGTCTGAGGAAGCTGGAGCTCCTGATGGTCCACGGGAATGACATCCACAGTCTGCCTGATGGGGCGTTCAGGGACCTTCGTTCGCTGCAGGTGCAGTACTCCAGCTATGAGCTATGTATTCTATAATATGAATGAATGAGTGATCGATCTCTTTTCTTTTCTTTTTTTTTTTTGGAGGGGTGGGCGGGGGTCCTCAGAAAGCCTCTTATCTCTGGCGTCTGTCACTTCCTGTCGCAGCGGCTCCTTCTTATCGCGCAAGCCTTAAGTGTGAGCTGAGAGGAGGAGGAGGAATATTCAGGAAAGTTTCTGATGACTATCACCCCCCCCCCCCCCCCCCCCCGTTTCCTGTTTTAGATGTTGAAACTCAGCTACAACAAGCTGAAGGAGATCAACAGACAACACCTTCAAGGTTTATGGGCCTTGGCCAGGTTGCACCTGGACAACAACCAACTGGAGTTCATCCACCCAGATTCCTTCCATGGTCTCACCTCCCTCCGGCTGTTGCAGCTGGAAGGCAACCGGCTCCAGCAGCTACACCCGGCCACCTTCGCCACTTTCACCCTGATGGACTTCTTCCACACCTCCACTCTGAGGCATCTCTACCTGGCAGACAACAGGCTGACGTCGCTGTCCCGCAGGCTGGTGGCCACCATGCCCCAGCTGGAGAACCTGTACCTCCATGGGAACCCATGGACATGTGACTGCAACATGAGGTGGCTCCATGACTGGGATAAAACATCACCAGGTCATTTTTCATTCTTATAGTCTTCATTTTAGAATGTCTCGGAGTGTACAAAATAATTCAACACTACTTTAACCCTCTAACTATGGATGGCCATTATGGCCGTAGCACCAGCACTACCTGTTGGTCAAAGTCACCGGTGCCGGTTCCCGGTAATGGGGGTGCTTTATTACCGTAACACCGGGCATAGACGACAATAGCGCCGGAGACATGGTTGTAGACGAGGGGTTAAAGTCTAATCTAACGGTGTTGTTTTTCCTCCAGGTGTCCTGAAATGTAAAAAGGACGGGGCACTTCCTGGTGGCCAGTCGTGTCCGATGTGCTCATCTCCCAGGCACCTCCGGATGAAAGAGCTCCAGGCTGTGGAGAACCTCGTCTGCAGCAGCCCCGTCATCAGCTCTCCACAGAGGACATCCCAACCCGATGACGTCGAAAGTGAGGTCATGACCGTTGAGGACTTCGGCGAACCGTTTGGAGCCATCTCCCTGGACCTATCGGATGAACACGGAAATGAGGTGGATCTGAAGTGCACCGTTGAGGAACCCAAAGAGCTTACAAAGATTACCTGGGAACGGCTTCAGCTGACCTCCAACATAACTTTATCAGTGCATTTGGAATGTCCGGTTGATCGAGAAAAGTATGAGCAACTGTGGAGGTTAATCGCGTACTACAGCAGTGTGCCGGCCCATTTGAAAAGGGGACTCGTGCTCGCGGAAGAACCTCGTCAAACTTATGTCTACAAGCAGGACTCTGAGAGAGATGCGCAGTACTACACAGGCGTCAAAGCAAATGTGACGGCTCAGCCAGCTTGGCTGATGCAAACATCTGTTGGCCTTCAACTGAACAGACTCCAGTCGTCAGCCAAGACTGTAAAATTAAGCCTCAGCATGGAGTTCTCGGAGACGGTGCAGGTGGAACTGGTGCGGAGACAGATGAGAACATGGGCCATGATCGAGTCCACAAACACGACTCGCAAAGTGTTTATTGCTGTCCTGGGAAGCCCGAGTGAAATGTACTGTAACGTGCGTAGTTCTGGGCAACCGGTTATCCAATGGATGTTGCCAGATGGCTCCAAGCTTGAGGCCCCGTACAGCAGACCAGACAACAGGGTGTCTGTTTCGAGTGAAGGACGGCTGGACATTAAAGGGGTCCGCCATACAGACTCAGGAATTTACTACTGCATCGCCAAGCTTCATAGAGACCTCACTGTCCTGCCATTCCATCTGACAGTGCAGGAATCCTCTAGCCCCCCCCCCGGAGCGGATGCCGCACTCGAAGCCATTGAGGGATTTTCAGGGAGCCCCATCCGCCTGCCTTGCATGACGTCTGGTTCCCCCGATGCCGAAATTAACTGGCTCCTACCAAGCAACAACATAGTCAGTTTCCAAGCAAACACCTCCCGAGCTTTTGTCTATTTAAACGGCACCCTGCATATCCCGCAGGCTCAGTTGCAGGACAATGGTTATTATAAATGCATCGCAATAAATCAGCATGGTGTGGATACACTGGCTACAAAAGTCAATCTCGTGAGGCGCAAAGGAGCGATTCGGCCTCTGAGGAAGTTCCCCACAAGACCTCAGTCAGCCTCAGGGGTCAACATTCAGATTAAAGTCCCAACAGAGGACACAGAGGAGGCATCAGGTGACACTGAGGATACCCAGACCGGGGCTTCCGTAAACCACTTGGATCCCTTGAGAAAGAGAATTCCAGGAGGCGTGGCCACAGGCAGGAGGGGCGTCCGTCCATCAAGGAATATGTTGCGGAGGCCACAACTGCTTCGAAAACCAATGGGATCAGTTGAGAGTCGGAGGAGGGTGAACGTGTCGAAGAGTAAAATCGATCCGGAGAAGTGGGCTGATATTTTGGCGAAGATTAGGGATAGAAATGCTCAGAACACGGTGACCCCACCACCGGTCCAGCATACGACTCTGACACAAGTCACGGCGATGATGAGACACCCACAAAGGAACACTCGGGTAACATCAGCCATTGGGACCGTCCAGGACAAGGAGGATCGAGGATACGTCACAAATCCAACACAAGATACACAAATGAAACCCAATAAACGCAGAAAAGTCACACGCGTGACATCAGACGTTCAGCGTGCGCGCAGCATAGACGCTACAGCAGCCCCACAAACAGCACGGCCTACATACAGCGTTCAACCTGCAACCCCTGATATGGACTGGGATCCACACACAACTGCGAGCAGCACATTCTTCCTCCCACAGACTGCGTCAGTTCCCCAACATGCTGTCACGTCCTGGCAGGCTAGCACAAGCAGCAGTGGTGCATTTTCACTAGCAGAGAACCAAAGCAGGAGCAAAGGTGCCGACGGACTCAAAACAGCCGATTTGTCAAAGTCATCAGAGAGGACGGGTCGAATTCAGCCCTCCAGCAGCCCACGTGAGTCAGAAACAAGCCGGGAAGGAAATGGAAGCCAAGGTCATGTGGCTTCGACCTCACTGCCAGAACCAAAGGACTCAACGGATGAGGCATCGGAACCTCAAGCAATGCACACAACAGCGTCTCCAAGAACTGCAACTGCACCCACCGCTGCAAGGAGGAGAGGCGCAGAGAGAAAAGCTAACTCCAAGAGAAAGAACGGGGGTCGGAGGAGGAGGCCGAGCAGGAGGAAAAAGAAGCTGATCAAACCCACACTGGGTACTGCTACCGTGCCAGCGAGGACCACCGTGTCTCCACAGCTAAAAATAGAACCAGTGCAAACTACAACAGTCCGTTTCAATACCGCAGTTCCATTCAGCGGCAGCCAAGCAGCGTCATCAGGCGGGCCGAGCCGTGGAGGGAGCTCAGTCTCAGCAACCAAACTCTCCTCCCAACCGGTTTCTTCCCCTGAAGCAAGCGGCAGCATCCCACAACTGGGCAAACCGCTCCTCAAAAGCACATCAGCGGTGCCGCCGCTGCCAGCAGCCTCTTCAGGAGTGGGTCATGGAAAGACTAGCCCATCTCCTGCAGAACGGACGGATGAAGTCACATCGACCACTCGGAAAATGCCTACAGGCAGTTTTCCTCCGGCTGTCGAACCTACAGAGACACAAAGGGTAAACGTCGGGCCTGCGCCCCACCCTGATGATTCCCCCGGGGGGGTTCACACTGCGGTGAAACTGCAAACAGATGGACTGAACCAATTGGAGCCTCCGTACACACATGCAGCTTCCAAAGACGCCGGCATTCATGTCACACTTTCATCGTCTCCTTTCGCCTCAGTGGCTTCATTAGCTGAGCAGGAAAGCACAACACAGAGGGCTCCTTTCAAGGGAGACGTGAACACGCAACAGATGTCCACAAGGGAACATGCAGTGTCTGAAATGCTGCATCATAGTTCTGGTCCAAATGAAGAAATTGGAAATATAGAAAGCATTGTCGATGCTCCTACGGCAGGTATGCAAGTAATGGCGCCTACCTCTGCCGTCTCATCGAGGCCCAGCACTGTGAACCCAACTGGAATGCCACCAAATGCTACAATATCCAGAACTCTGTCCACCGGAACCACAATGTCTTCACTTTGGACCACGCCTCCAGAAAGCCAGAGTCGAGAGCAACAAATTCAACCCGTGGCTACATCAGAGCCACAGGGAACATCAGAGTCCTATCCTGAAGCCCGGCCAACTGTTCAGAACCTGGCTCCCTTTTTCAGTGATGCTGCAACTTCTCGGACTGCCGAGCAGTACGCCACCCCTGTTCCAACAGCGGCTTCAAGCCAACCGGAATCATTCAGCGATGGACTCCTGACAAGCACCCGGGATGCGTCCAGAAAGCAGCAGCAGCCGCCTGGACCGAGAACGGCTTCACAGCGGAAGCCAAAGATCCTTAAGAAAGACTTCCAGACTTTCACTGCAAAAGCTGGGGCAGATTTTCAGCTTCCTTGCGTGGCCGTGGGTGATCCAATGCCCTTCCTGTCATGGAGTAAAGTTACTAATGGTATGTATGGCTTGACTTATTTAATGTAAAACCTGTGCAATCTTTGCCCACTACGGGATGGAACGGTTAAATCATTGTCCGTCTTTACTTTGCTTCTATGCATGAGTGTTCAAGAGCTTTCTCTTTCCGTTGCTGCAGAAGCCAGCGTCGCTCAGTTCGCCATGGCCCAGCGGTTTGAGATCCATCCGAACGGATCGTTGATCATCAGGAGCACGCAGCCCACGGACGGGGGGATGTACCTGTGCACAGCCCTGAACCAGCATGGTGCAGACAAGATGGTGGTCAATTTTGAGGTCCTGTCTCAGCCCCCACGAATCCTCCAGCCTGAACAGAGGGACATCGCCGTCCATCTAGGTGGCTTGGTCGATTTGGAGTGCACAGTGGAGGGACACCCTTTGCCTCAAGTCACATGGGTGCTTCCTAACCATGCCCATGTGGCTGCCACCCCGCTGGATGTTGCCCCTCGTCGGCCCATGTCCGTCTTGCATAATGGAACCCTCAGGATCAGCCAAGCAACTTACACAGATGGAGGAATTTATAAGTGTGTTGGCAGCAGTATGGCTGGGACCGACGCCGTTGCAGTCCACCTTCATGTCTCCGAGTTGCCCCCTGTGATTCAACAGACACAACGCGAGAACTACACACTCCCAGAGGGAAGCTCTGTCTCTGTTCATTGCACCGCTACAGGCGCGCCTCAGCCTGTGATCCGCTGGACCACGCCTGATGGAGTACAGCTCACGACCTCTGACTTTGTTACCGGACGCAACCTCATCGTGTTTCCCAACGGGACCCTCTACATACACAGACTGGGCCTGGGAAATGGCGGAAGGTACGAGTGTTCAGCAAGTAACGTGGTGGCCTCCAGTAAGAGAACCGTGGTTCTGGATATTAAGAGAACCTCTGCCAAGGCCAGCATCACCTCATCTTCCCCTCAGAGGACCGATGTGACCTATGGGGGACGGCTGCTGCTCAATTGTGTGGCAACAGGAGCACCAGAGCCCCGGATCATCTGGAGGACACCTTCTAAGAAGCTGGTGGATTCTCAGTACAGGTAGCAAATGCTAATAATGTTTTGTTCTACCTTTTCAAATTAAAAGTTCAGAAAAACAACATGTTTTTTTTATCGCCATTTGCAGTTTTGACCCCCGGATCAAAGTGTTCTCCAATGGCACCATAGCCATTCTTTCTGTGACCGACAAGGACAGCGGGGACTACCTATGTGTGGCACGCAACAAGATGGGTGATGACTACGTTTCACTGAGGGCCAACGTGCTGACCCGGCCGGCAAAGATCAAGCAGAAGCAGGAGCTGTCCAGTCAGGAGGTGGTGTACGGCGGAGACCTGAAGGTGGACTGCGTGGCATCTGGTCTTCCTAACCCTGAGATTAGCTGGGCACTGCCAGACGGCACCATGGTCAACCCGGTCAAGCAAAGAGATGTCAGTGGGGGGCGGAGTCGCAGGTATGAGCTTCTCAGTAATTGTGAGTCGACTAACACTAGCAGCGCTTCTTGTGTGCCGTGTAATGTGAGTCCATGCTATGTTAATATTCTACTAAAATCCACTTATAGCTGTTGAATGGACTAAAAATAAGTAATTTTTTAGTACCACTGTATTTGTTGTAAAACAATTATTGCATCAATTTTTGGAGAGCGGCCAGCTAGCAGGGGAACTCCTGCCAAGAACTGCCTAGGCAGGAAAATTGTGTTCATTCAGAACGTTTGAGAGTGTAGTTCAACTGTTATATTAAACTTATTAGTTTGTCGTGGTAAAACAAATTCTACTCCTCAAGTTGATCCTTATGTTAAATCAAGCCTATTCAAGAATGGTGGACTATTGCCTTCTGGTACCCCAAAATGAAAAAGGTGTGTGTTGTCCAAATCTTAATAGCCTGGAGGCTGAGTACTCAATACTCCTCTCTTTCCCTTTATTTATTTATTTATTTATTCGTTTATTTAACAGGGACAGCGCACATTAATAAACATTTCTGTAAATGTGCCAGAATTAGCCAAAAGGCTATTTTACATCTGTTGTCCCTGGACATAGATTCCAAGGCCCCCAAATATATACACATATGTAATAAAATTAATAAAAATACAGATATAAAATAACCACATAATTAAAAACTATTTCAAATAAAACAATTTCAAGTAACAGTAAAACACAATGTCTATCTGATCTGTTTTTTTTTTTAGATATGTGGTATTTGACAATGGGACGCTCTACTTCAACCATGTTGGCATGCCAGAAGAGGGTGACTACACCTGCTATGCAGAGAACCAGCTTGGCAAGGACGAGATGAAAGTTAGAATTAAGGTCAAGGTTGCAACTCAAGATAACGACCAGAGGATTGTCAGGGCTCTCTCTGGTGAGACGGTCACACTGAGATGTAATGCCAAGGAAAAATCTGCCATCACATGGATCTCCCCGACAAATAGTGGAATTTCCTCCAATTTAGAAAAATACCAGATCTTGGATGATGGTACTTTGGTGATTCAAAATGTCCAACGATTTGATGCCGGTAACTACACCTGTATGACCAGGAACCATGCAGGACAAGAGCATGAGGTCATCAAGTTAGAGGTCCTGGTAGCATCTCCAGTAATCAATGGATTAAACGGAACTGATAATACCATCAAGGTGACCGCAATTCAGGATCAGCAGATGTTTGTGGACTGTGTGGCGAAGGGAACACCCACCCCTCGCATCACGTGGGTTCTGCCGGGAGATGTGATTCTTCCTGCGCCATATTATAGCAACGGAATGATAGTTCACCAAAATGGCACCTTGGAAATCCGGTCTCTCAAGAGGACAGACTCTGGGAGGCTGGTTTGTATAGCTCGGAATGAAGGAGGGGAGGTTAAGCTGGTGGTTAATTTGGATGTGAATGAAGTTGAAGAGAGGCCAAAAACAAACAGCCTGTCGCTGAGTGTGGGGAATGCCATGACACTGAATTGCACCTTCGAGGGCTCAACCCAACCTCATGTCACTTGGATTTTACCCGATGGTACACCATTGCATAGTGGTGCTCGGTTCTCCAAGTATTTTCACCGGCCAGATGGCTCCTTGATCATTAGCAACCCTTCCATTGCTGAGGCTGGAACGTATCGGTGTCTAGGACACACGCTGCAGGGCCTTGTGGAGCGTAGGGTCACTTTGTCTCCTGGGAAGAAGCCAGAGATCAACAACCGATACAACTCTCCTGTCAGCATTATGAATGGGGAAAGACTTTGGCTTCATTGTCTAATGAGTGGAGAGTCCCCCAGATTAACCTGGACATTACCCACTGGAGTGGTCCTCAAGATGCCCCAGAGAGCTGGACGATATGCTGTATTGCCCAATGGAACCCTCGCCATCCAACAAGTATCAGTCTACGATCGGGGCTTGTATACTTGCAGAGCGGCAAATGAATACGGGGGCGCAGCAATTTCTGTATCGGTAATTGTGATTGCGTACCCACCTCGAATCACAAGCGGCCCTCCCTCTGTGACCTACGCTAAACGTGGAGTTGCTATTCAGTTGAACTGCATCGCAACTGGCACCCCAAAAGCCGACGTGGCGTGGGAGACACCTGATAGAACCCGCCTGGCTGTCAGTGCGCAGCCACGCCTTTTTGGAAACAAGTACCTCCATCCCCAAGGTTCCCTCGTCATTCAGAACCCAACTCAGAGAGACACCGGCGTCTACCGATGCACCGCCAGAAATGCCATTGGCACAGACTCTAAAACAACACTTCTCAATGTGTTCTGATGACTTTTGGTCATTCCTCGTGGTTTCTGTCCCTACTGTATTGCCCAATCAACTGCCTAGTTAAAAACGAATGATGTTTTTAATGTTGTAAAAACTGCTGTCACAATGCTTTTTTTAAAAACCTGCAGTGGTGCTTGGAGTGTGTCCGATGGAGAGGCCATAAACCGACGTGATTTACCCGCCGTGGGTAACTGAACTATTGAGCACCAGAAAAACCCGTGTCCACCCGCTTATGTGCTTCTTACTGTTCCACGAGATGCATACTCTCAACTTTCCGGTATGATGAGTGGGAGTGACTCCCCGTTTTCTATTAATTACCTGTGGTCACCCTGCAGCCTGGCACCTGCTCTGTGTGATAACAGCCTTCAGCTCTGCAGAGCAAGCTTTAAGAGCATAGAGATTTGCTGCTATAAAACATCCGAGACAGTTACGGGAACCAAAAGTCATATCCAGCTGTTTTCTGGACTTTTCTCTACATGCGAACTAAGCTATGCTAGTTGTATTAGCATTCTTTGTTCTGAACAGCTGCCAGGTATTTATTTGTTTTGGTGATGAACTTGTTGTAATATTTTACACCAGGAACACGCAGGGGGGATGAATTTGAATTCAAACTCCTAATATGTAAATTATTTAACAGCTGGAGAAACAAGTGTGTGTTTTTTCCCCCAGTATGACAAGGTTGTCTTACGTCAGCTGCTGTTCGCTATCGGTTTGATTAATGGTTTAGAAATGTGTCGGTCGGCTAAAACTTCTATATATTTCCAGCCACTGAGGGAAATAAGGGGGGGGGGGGGGGGAACCTATCGAGACAGAATCTTCTTTTACGAGGAAATTAACTTAATTGGAAAATAAGTTTTTATATGGCATATGGTTAATACTGTTTTTATTATCATAGTAATGAGAATAAATGCCCATCTTAAGTACTTCTTGTGTTTTTCCATGACTGGAGTCAGACTATATAATAAGTGCATTGTGCACCGTTTTCGGCTGTGCCTCTGAAAAATGCTGATGTCGGCCGCGTGTCCTCATTTGTAAAGGATTTTGTCTTTGACAAGCTGTTATGCGTTCCATATTCTAATAAAGATTTCCACATGGTTTTTTTTTCTTCTACTGAGCCCCGTGTCAAACGCAAAAAGACATTAAAATAATGCGGAAACTGGGGGGGAAGCCGAGGGAAATGACGACTTAAATACCATCTTTATTATATAGAATGAGACCGAGAAAAAGTTTATTATTTCAGAGACTCAGTTCTTATTTGTACTCGGAAGTTGTAGTTTTTTCCGCTTAGCTGGCCTCTGAGAGTGCAGCGCGCAAAAGAAAATGCACAATTTACATTCCGGGTGAAGGAAGTAGGTCACTGCCGAAGACGAGGATCATCGCTTTGGGAATACAGACGCAGTCTCGTCTTCCAGTAAGAAGAAACATCTGGAGCGGGGAGGAACCCCCCCCCCCATTAGTTCAGCAGGTTCGACCTCAAATAGTCACACTATTGAAATGTCAGCGTCTGTGACTTTATTGAGCGAAGCTTAGGCCCGTTCTCCACTCGTCTGACTTCACCCGCATTGAGATGACATCATCATTCCAGGCTGCTAAACTGATGGTTCCGAAAATCTACAGCATGATGTCGGAAAATTATTTCCTTGGATCATCGTTAGCATTATTGTCACATTTAAATTTCAGAAAGCCCGTCGTAACTCCGAGTCGGCATTAAGCGAGGACCAGCTTCGACGTAACAATTGCAATCTGCAACAGTTTTATTTTGAAAAATGTCTGACTTTCCTTCCTGTCTCCTCTCGTCCATCTCTTTGTTTTTGACTCTCCTCCTACCTGTCCTTGTCTCTGTCTCTCCCTCTCTGTCATTGACAGATGGCCGTCCACTATGAGCCATAGGTTCTGTCCAAGGTTTCTGCCTGTTAATGGGAAGTTTTTCCTTGCCTCCGTCGCCAAAGATCTTGCTCTTGTGGGTCAAGTTGGGTTCTGCCTTTCCCTGCTACTCCTGTAAAGTGTCTTGAGATGTTTCTCTTATTTCTGACATATCAGCCTGAACTGGGAGGCACAAGCATGCACACTCTCCTTCCTCTTCCTCTTCCTCTCGCACACACTCATCCCGAATCACATGCAGAGCGAGCGTCCTCGGTAAACAGCAGAGACGTTCCAGATGGAGACATTCACAGGACTGTTTGTTCGTCTAAACACACTAAAAGAGCACGCATTTGTTGAAAATAAAGAATAAACAAGTGAAGGGGGGGTTACTGTTAGGACTTGCCATGCCTTCGGTGCAGAGAGCAAACGATGCCGGACGAGTGAATGACGGCAAACCCTGACCTTTGAACCCAGATCAAAGCGTCTCCAGAGCTTTCCGAGTTTTTGGCAAGGCATCACGGCCCTTGACATTTGCATTCTTGCGCTGGCAAAGGTGGGATTTCTTGGAAAGGGCATGCCGGGTGCGAGTCCAGGCACTGGCTAAACAAATAGAGCGGCTCAAGTCTCAGTCGGGCCTGCATTCACGGCTAGAATAGTATGGCTTCCTCTGCCTCTTTTAAAGTCTACGGTGGACCAGAACAGGGTCCACAGTAGACCCTGGTTCTCAGTGGTTCAGTTCTGGCCGGGCACACTGGCCTCACGTTGGCGCTCGTCTCATCTCCCAGTGCTGGTCCAGTCCAGTTTCCAGTTTGTCTCCTCACCTGTTCCGCTTCAAGGTCCTCTCCAAAGAGGGTTTCTGAGCACATGGTGATGGAGGCCTATGAACAGGCAGAAACCTCAGATCAGACCCTAGCTCTAGTGGCTGGCACTATGCTTGGGGTGCCCTCTCCAGTTTAGAATTGCCTTTCTTTTGTCATGTAATAGTCAATTGTTCATGTTTTTACTGATTATCCAGCTTCTCCAGTTTTCGACGTTGTGAAAGGGCTAAAGCGACAGCTGCTCCCAGCTCTTATGTAACATATGGTGGACATTACATATTACATAGTGGGCGCTGTCCAAGGTTTCTGCCTGTTAAAGGGAAGTCTCCCCTTGCCTCCGTCTCCAAAGTTCTTGCTCTTGTGGGTCAAGTTGGGTTCTGTCTTTCCCTGCTACTCCTGTAAAAGTGTCTTGAGATAACTTTCTGTCATGATTTGCCGCTATCCAATTCAATTCAGTTTTATTTCTATAGCGCCAGATCACAACAGAAAGTTATCTCAAGGCCCTTTACATTGCCTGTAAGCAATTTTATATATAGCAATTTGATTTCGCTCTAGAAATAAAATTAACTTTAATTGGAAAAATTAAGCATTTTTTGCACACGTCGGTGCAAGTATTAACTCAAAATCTAAATGTAGGTCTACTAGGACTTAGACTCCCAAGTCTTCCAGCTAATAATCGGGAAGTGATTTACACACAACCCACCTGAGAGGGGAGCTTTAACAGTCAACCGGCTGCTGTCTGCTTGCAAGAATAAAAAGCTTGCAGGCTCTTGAGCGTCTCCATCACGCATTAGAGCCCAAAAGCAAATAGAGATGCGTCCCTGTTGTTGTGGAGCCAGGCTTCAGAAGCTGTCTCTTACGCCGGCCTTTTCAAGAGCGCCGGCTTCTGCAGGGAACGATCTCTGATTCTCTTTTCAGAGCTTTAACCAATGAAGCGGGGCCCAAGGGAAACAAGAAACCTGTCCCGGATCTGTGCTCGCTCTTTAATCTTGATGAACTGGAGTCGAGAGGGAGTCGCTCATCCCTGTGCCAGCGACCCCCCCCCCCCCCCCCCACGCAACATGAGAAGGAGGCCGATGAAAATGCACCGTGGACCTGGTGGATAAGGATCACACAGCATGCAGTTGACATGTATTAATCTGCCTTTCATCTTTATTGATTTGTTTGCTATGACCAGCCTCTGATTTCTGATAGAACCACAGTGCCCCCTAGTGGAAAGAAGAACGCACGTGTCTGTGTTCAGGGTCGCTGCATATATTAAACTGAGGGATGGATGGATACTTGACTGTCAGCACGGACCCACGTTTACAACAGATGTAAGTAATCATCGCCTCCAAGAGAGGTCATGTGATCCCCTGTGGTTTATCACATGCTCTATATTCAAAAAGTAGACGAAAGACTTTCTTTTTAACAACCTTAATCCCGATCAATAAACTGTCATAAGCCAACATTGGTGACGTAACCTTCCGTGACCCACTAAGCTCCTCCCTCTCCATCTTCACGTTATAAATATGTCACTAATTGTCCCTCTTTCATTCTTCCTGGCTTGTTGTAAATCACTGGTTGTATTGTAGATTCATTATGGTCCCCCCCCCCCCCCCCAACCAGCCTGTCCATCAACTATGAGTCTGAGGTTCTTGTCCAAGGTTTCTGCCTGTTAAAGGGAAGTCTTTCCTTGCCGCCGTCTCCAATGTGCTTGCTCTTGTGGGCACAAGTTGGGTTCTGTCTTTCCCTGCTATTCCTGCAAAGTGCCTTGAGACGACTTTCTGTTACGATCTGGTGTTATAGAAAAAAAAGGAATTGAATTGAATTCACAACGGTTTATTGGGACTCAATCATAAAGCATCCTGCTGCCTAAGCACAGGCCACATCACCAAATGAAGGGTATCCGGTTCTGATCAATCCAGGAAGCGGTCCAGCATCCTCTGGATGTTCTGGAAGGCGTCTCGGCCCAGGTAGTCGGCATTCCCGGCCTCCCACAGCTTGCGACGCTGCAGCCGCTCTGCCTCCGTGTCTGCGGCCCGCTGCCGTGATGAAGAGGAGGATAACAAATCAGCCTTCAAAGGGAATCCATCGGCAGACACGTCAGACGGGGATTCGAGATTCCAAGCTCCCAGAATGTGCAGCCCACATAAAAACAGTTTGATTATTCTCTTGGGAACGCCGGAAGCTAATTCGTGTTTTTTTTTTTTTATAAATCAATATCTGATCTGTGTTTGATTATTCCTGCTGTTACTTTGAACGAAACGCGATTTGTGAAGCTGCCATTAACGGACCGACGCTCCGACTATGTGAGATGAAGGAAAATGAAGCACAATAAAGTGACAATCGCGTCTAATCGGGGGGAGATGAGCGCCTGGAACGATCTCTAGGCATCACCAGTCGTTGAATTTAGGAAGGAAAACAACGATTTTCAAGATGACAGGAAGAAGAAGAAGCAGGAAGTGGAGGAACCATGGATCTGTTAAATGAGCAGTATGGCTTTACGTACAGATTCCTGTCCAGTGCCCGAAGCTCCATCACCGTCTTCCTCCTGGATCTCAATCCTTCCAGATCCACCCAACCCTTCCTCCTGGATCTCGGTCCTCTCAGAACCACCTGACTCTTCCTCCTGGATCTCAATCCTTCCAGATCCACCCGACCCTTCCTCCTGGATCTCGGTCCTCTCAGAACCACCTGACTCTTCCTCCTGGATCTCAATCCTTCCAGATCCACCCGACCCTTCCTCCTGGATCTCTGTCCTCTCAGAACCACCAGACTCTTCCTCCCAGATCTCGGTCCTTTCAGATCCACCCGACTCTTCCCCCTGGGTCTCAGTCCGTTCAGATCCACCCGACTCTTCCTCCCGGATCTCGATCCTGCCAGGTTCACTTGACCCTTCCTCCCGGATCTCTGTCCGCTTCGATCCACGCGACACTTCCTCCCACCTGGCGCCACCTGTGCGTGAACACTGCAGGCAGACGACACTCACGAATGCATCCCAGCATGTGCTACGCTAGCGCAAGAGCTACGCTAGCATAGGCTCTTCCCCGTCTTTGTGGGGAGCTGGGTGCCCGTTGTCAGGCTGGCGGTTGTGTGTCTGTTCAAGCTGATCCTAAAAACTTGTATAAACACAATAGAGATGAAACGACGCAAGTCGCCGGCGGTGAAATAGCTGAACGCAGCCGAGCAGGAAAGGCTTTAATTACTCTGCAGGGGCGAACAGGAGGCGCCGGCTGATAACCAATCACAATATATGATCAGCACAAGCTATGCTAATGAGGTCAGTCATTAAGCTAATAAAGGGGTGGATTAGCAAATATTTCTAATGAACACTTGAGATGGGGGGGGGGGTGTTTCATATCTATATTTCTGGGGTGATATAATACAAAACGATGTCGATACACACACACACACACACTCAGAATTGTGCTTTGTCTCACCGTGATGGGTTCAGGCGGCGAAGGCGGCCTCTCGCAGGGCTTGGAAAAGTGTGGGAGGAGTGAGTTGGCGCTGTCCAAGGTTTCGCCGAATGGCATCTTGGCTTCTCGTTCTTGGATCTGCAAAAGAAAGGGAGGATGTTGCGCGTCGGGGGATGGGGGGGGGGGGGGGGGGGGGGGTCACGTTTGGCTGCAAACTCTGGAGCAGCTAATGAACAAACCTTTTAACTACGTGGGGGGAAGTCACCAGTATTGCTGCTTCAGTGTTTGCAGTGACAAATCTGTGGTTTCACCACTGCATATCGCAACCTCCAACTTATCGGCCTTCCTTTTCCGTTCGTTCGGGTTCGTACCTGTTGCGGTTTCGGTAAAAGCTGCCTGAACTGTGTCCGCTGTGGAGATAACGGTGGGTGACTCAGGTACTCCTTCCACCACAGAGAAACAAACTGGTCCAGGATCTGTGAGCGGCCGTCGTCCTTCCGTCGGCTTGAGCTCCAGGGTTTTTCTGCTCCTAGGAAATGGACAATTTTTGCATTGTGTCCAAACCTGCAGAAACAAAATTGCAGAGCGTAGTTTTTTTTGGATCAAAAATTCGCTGGAAGAAAGCTCCAAACTAGCATCAGTGAAGACGCGCATTTAAAGAGTTTGTATGAAACATGCTAAAGATAAAGAAAGAAGGGGCTGAAGCCAGCAAGGCAATCAGACGCCCCAGGAGACTAGTTAGTCATTAGCAGTCATAAAGGAAATGCTAACACTCCTGGGGAGTCTGATTGCCTTGGTGGTTTCGGCCCCTTCTTTGTTGGATTGTTTTCTGCTCCAACAGCAGAAGAAGAAGCCTCTTGGGTGAGAGGTGAAACGTCTCGGCTGGAACTTGAACAAGTCCAGTTGACTCCTCTTTCTTTTGCTCATCGTGACTCACTGGAGGAAGGCGGGCCGGTAGCTGTACACCGAGCTGACACTCAGGTTGTACACAAACGGCAGATGTTTACTGATGTGTTCCACCGGCCAGCTGCTGAAGAAGCTGTTCAACAGGCCCTGGTCCCCGCCTGGTGGGAGCAATATGGGATGTGAGGAGAGCCGTATGCATTGTCTGTGCTCAGAGTGATCCGTGTTCACTGTTTGCTAGTTGGAAACCAGATGGATGCTGGCGCGTCACCGTCAAAGCTGCCATGCCGCAGGGCGTGGTCCAGGAGGCCGGCGTGGGTGCGGAGGGAGGGTCTGAACACAAACACGCCAGAGTTGAAGCAGTCGGGCCAGCCCGGATCAGGAGCCGCAGACAGCTCCTCTCTGGCAAACAGCTCATCCACGTTGCACAGAACCTGGGAGGGAACAGGTCGTCCAGAGGACAAGAGCGGGCTCGATCGGTCGGCCTGAGAACATCGATGTGTGTCGTCGCAATCATTTCATCGTCCGATTCAAGTATGGGAAACTATGGCTAAAAACGTGGCCGAGTTGTGTTTCTGTGTGTCTGCCGGACTCACGAGTGTGTCTGCATCCAGGAAGACGCATTTGCTGTACTTGGTCAGGGTCCAGCAGTGGATCTTGGTGAAGGTGATGCCGAGCTCAGGACGTCCCAGCAAGGACAGGCGGAGCCGGTCCTCGCTATCCATGGCCTCCACCGTGATGACCTCGTCAAACACATTCTTGAGGGAAAACCTGTTCAGATTCAATTCAATTTTATTTCTGTGGCGCCAGATCGTAACAGGAAGTCATCTCAAGGCAACTTTTCAGGATTAGCAGGGAAAGACCGAACCCAACTTGACCCACAGGAGCAAGAACTTTGGCAATGGAGGCAAGGAAAGACTTCCCGTTAACAGGCCGAAACCCTCGGACAGAACCTAAGGCTCATAGTGGACGGCCATCTGTCTCTCAGATGCAGGCAAAGTAATATTTTTTGAGCCACACATCCGCTTGTCATCTGGGAACGGGCTAAAGAAAAAGGGAGCGTCACCCACCTCGACTGTTGGGAGACGTTTGGGGTGACCATGACCACGATGCGGCGAGTTGTGCCGTGACGGCGTAAACTTCGCGCCACCACCTCGGCTCCCATGCAATACGAGTTGGTGGTGACCAGCGTGACGAACGCCTCTCCATCTAGAAGGTGGTCAGATGACAGGAAGTGACTGGTATGCGCGCGTTGAGTTAGAGTTCAATGGTTCCTCAAGATGTTTCTGTTTTCACCAGCTGTTTATTTGTTTGTCTGCGTCTGGATGACACAGAACTAAGCTTGATGCGGAGCTTAGTTTTGAAGCAGCAGGGGTTCGGGGCCTCCGGGACATACAGGCAGGGTCAGGGTTGGCGTCCCAAAGACCCTGGACAATGCCTTGGACCAAAAGTCCAGAAGAGGGCTCCATCGGGTGGATCAGGGACGGCGGCGTCCTCTACATCAAGTGGATGGACGCCAGAGAGGTGTCTGCAGCTGCTCAGCTAAAACCGTCCGGGACGTGGACGAGTGTGAAAGCCCGTGGCGTGGACACAAGTGGGTCGAGGCAAACGGGACCCCCTGAGCAGTACTAAAATAGTTTAGATTACATTTTTTGCAATTTTCTAAATGTATGTTTATGTACATTTGCAGCTGCTATAAATGCGCGCCGGTTATTGAACTGTTTTAAACATTTATAACCTATAATATGGATCAATACTTGCCAGATTTTGAAAATTCCATCTCTGCTGGGTAAAAAGTCAAATACGAGGCAAAAAAAAGGGGCAGTACAAAAATAAAAAGGGACCAGACAGACAGTTATAATTGCAGGGGGCAAAGGGTTCTAATGGTTTCCCAGAGTTCTGCTACTCGGCATCAGACCCAGCTCTCTTTAGCTCTTCAGCTTTGCAGAAAGAAGCAGTGGAACCCATAAAACTCTGAGGAGAACCACGATCTCATCCGTTCCATGCGATACAGCCACATACCTGACATTTCTGATGGACGCCTGCAGTAAACTTATTGACCCGCGGAGGTGATCAGGACTTGGTCTCTCACAGAGATGAGCTGAGAGGATGAATGATGATCCGCCGCTTGCAGGATGAAGTCGTTCCAGTCGGAACTCCGTCTCTGCCGTCTGTTTGTTCATCTGGTCGTTCAACTACGAGGCAGAGGCGTTGTGCAACAGGTTCGACCTTCGCTACCTGACCTTTCGCCCCTGCGCTCATGCCAACTTTTACTTTGTGCTTCCGACAATGCTCCGAGTCAGGTGAGCGAGGCACCGTCGTTCCGCGTGCTTATATTTATATTACCAGAGAGGTACGCACAGAACCATCTTGGCAAAGATGAGAGGAACGTTAGAGTTAATGTCAAGGTTGCAAGTTGCAACTCAAAATAACGACCAACAGGATTGTCCAGGGCTGCAATGACCAGGAGCCATGCAGGACAAGTGCATGACGTCATCAAGTTGGCACTAATTGTTTTAAAGGAAAACTAATTGCAATGATTTTCTGAAGTTTTATTTAGGACATCGTATCCCCTTTCCAAGTTCAGCATAATAAGAATATTTGTAGTTACTCACTTTGGCCACAAGAGGGAATCGTAGCTCCACAGCCACAGGAAGACTGCGGGGGAAAATAACGTGTAATACGGACGTTAGCTGTATTTATGGTCTTCATAGCTCTGAGAAACGGGAAAGGTTTGTGACTTGATCTTGCTTCCACCTCTCGTAAAGCCCAAGGATTTATTTATTATTCACAACACTGTGCAGAAAATCTAAAGTGTGAAGCTGGGATTCGAACCCGCAGAACCAGATCCTGAAGTCCCTTCAGCTCATCAGCCTGGGGAAGCGACGCATTACGCTCACCAGGGTACGTCAGCACGTCGATCCTCACAGTGGACGTATTGCGTCACTTCCTGTTAGCTTGTTTTACGGTTTTTGCCTTCCCCTGAACATTATTCACACTTTCTGTTCATTTCCCACATAAATGCGGCAGCTTCTTGTGATGTTCACCGTCAGCGGATTAGTTGGGCCAATTTCACCGCTTTGTTGGTGCTGTTAAAGCGTTTTAATAAGCTGCCGACCGAGCAGCAGGTTAGCTAGCGGTCCTAGCAGTGTTAGCTAGCCATGGCTTCGACATTATCTTTAGCTTCTCTTCCTCCTTCACTGACAGCGAAACGTGGACTGTAGCTGAACATCACCGCAGTGAGGTTCCTCCGCTGCTCCTCATCAGCTGAGGATGAAGAGGAGACATGAATGTATACTTCAAAGCAGATGGAGCCACAAATACTTATAATATAGAACATTGAAACAAGCAAATAATAATGATGTTATAAGAAATAATCTGATGACAGTGCCACATTCTTCCTCATTCGCTGTCATTTGTGAGGGTTACATCCAAGTTCTTACATGTTTATTACCCTTTATTTGATACATTCCCCATGGATCGTATCCTGTAAAAGAAGAGTTCTGCATGGACTTCCTCAACTATGAGTTAATGGAGTTAATGATTTTGTAATTAGAAGTGCAAAAAGCATCGACAACAGTAACACAATGTGCATTTCTGCCTTCGCTCCAACCCAGCTGAATTCGCCTGGACCTTCATGAATGTGACCGGATTAACTTCTCCGTCAGCAGAAAACCAATCATGTAAAACGTTGTCATGTTTTCACAGATTAACATTTTCAGCATCCTCGCGTCATTGTTGCAGACAAATGTTTTTTTGCATCTCTTGGTGAATATGTCGCTGCTTCTGGTAAATGTGTTGGTATTTTGCCGTTTTCAAATAAAACAAAAAGAACGATGAAGAGCTCATCACGCGTCTGCTAGAATGCCTCACTGGATGATCTGCAAACATCATATTCCAAAAACCACATTATTTTAACATGAAAAAGATGATGACTGGGATATGAATTAATTACTGTTTCCTTTTGGACAGAATTTGAGAAGTATCTGAGTGTTTTTTCATCTATGAGTATTTTTTTTTTATTGGTTCTGTAAGTATTACATAGTAAATAAATGAAATTCCCTTATGAATGCTAAAAATGGCATCGGAGCGGGTCCTTTTTGCGTGCTTTTAAACTCTGCCCAGGCTCCAACAAAACGACCAGATATCAAATACAGAGAGCGATCGACTAAAATAAATAAATAGACAAATAAATTACCAGATCAAATTAGGAAACATCTAACCAAAAGTTATTATCGCTGTTAATTTGTTTTATATTCAGTCAAAAACTGCCCGGCGGGGGGCGCGAATCAGCGGATGTGGCAACCTCAGATTGCGACTTGTTGAGCATTTTTTGCTGCGTCACTTCGGATTCGGTGTTGCTACGCAACCGGGTAACTAACGGTGAAAGACGAATTCCTCTAGAAGTAAGTGGCGAATTAAATAAAATATGTTTTGAAATAATGTTACCGGATATGTGTGTAGTAATAAGATATACCGTATTTTCCGGATTATAAGTCGCGGTTTTTGTCATAGTTTGGTCGGGGGTGCGACTTATAAATCGGAGCGACTTATATATGTTTTTTTTTACAAAATCTGTGAGCGCAGAGACAGTAGCCTACACATTTCTATAACAGGTGTTACAGGGAACTCTGTGACCCGTCAGAATCTGTCGCGGTTTCTGGAGGTTCAGAGTTATCTGTCACACCTGTTATCTAAAAACACCAATTAGAAGGGCTGATTGAAAATGGCGCCGAAAAGAAAGTCATATTCCGCGGCTTACAAGCTTCAGATAGTGAAATATGGAGCCGAAAACGGCAATCGAGCAGCAGAAAGAAAGTTTGGAGTGAGCGAAAAACTTGTAAGGGACTGGCGAAAAGCGGAGGTTATGCTTACTGAAATGAAGAAAACAAAGAAAGCTAATCGCGGGCAACAAGCTAGGTGGCCACAGTTGGAGGAACGAGTTCACGCATGGGTGCTTGAACAACGTGCTTCTGGAAGAGGTTTGTCAACGGTGCAGTTGCGTCTCCGCGCCCAAGTGGTTGCCAGGGCGGTGAATATAAACGGCTTTGCGGGAGGACCTTCTTGGTGTTACCGCTTCATGCAGCGCAAACGCCTCTCTATCAGAGCTAGGACGACACTGTCCCAAAAACTGCCAGCGGACTTCCAAGCCAAGGTTGACAGTTTCCGCGCGTTCATTGAAAACCATGTAAGTGATCACAACGTGACACCGGATCATATTATTAACATGGACGAGGTCCCCCTCACTTTTGACATCCCCATGGGCCGAAGTGTTGCAGAGAAAGGGCAAAAAAGTGTGAATATCGTTACAACTGGTCATGAGAGATCACACTTCACAGTGGTGCTGGCATGTTGTGGAGACGGATCAAAACTGCCACCGATGGTCATTTTCAAACGAAAAACCATGCCAAAAATCCAATCCTCCTCAGTTGAAATCGCCGTGAACGAGAAAGGGTGGATTGATCAAGAAATGATGAACTTGTGGCTTACAAAGTGCTACAATAAGCGACCGGATGGCTTCTTTAGAGCACGCAAAGCTCTGCTTGTGATGGATAGCATGAGAGCGCACATCACACCACAGTTAAAAAATAAATTAAAATTTTTCAACTCCATACCTGCCATCATCCCTGGAGGCTTAACCAAAATACTCCAGCCACTTGATATCTCCGTGAATAGGAGCTTTGAGTCAGTTTTGCGTAACCTGTGGGAGCAGTGGATGACGGATGGAGAGCACAGCTTCACGGCAACCGGGAGAATGCGCCATGCAACTTTCCTGGAAGTCATTGAATGGATCGACAAAGCATGGGCTTCAGTGACAACCGCAACCATCCTGTCGGGATTCAGAAAGGCTGGAATAATTGGAACTGCAACTGACGACGAGTCTGATGTAAGCGACGTAGAAGAGGAAGCGGCGTCTTGTCTACCTGCCGAGTTGGGGGAGTTGTTCAAAAGTGACACCGAGGATGAAGATTTCCTTGGATTTCGTGATTCTGAATAAAACCTGATATTTTGGTAAACGTGTTAGCATGTTCTTTGTGCTATATGTTGTTTGGTGTTGGATTTTATCAAATAAATTTTCCCCAAAAATGCGACTCATACTCCAGTGCGACCTATATATGGTTTTTTCTTCTTAATTATGCATTTTTTGGCTGGTGCGACCTACAATCCGGAGCGACGTATAATCCAAAAAATACGGTATTTAGTTTTTATCATTAATGCAAATTAGCTAGCTTAGCTAATGACGCTAGCTAATAAACTAGAATCATTGACCTCTGACCTTCGTCTTTAGAACAGATTTTGTCCTCTTGGACGCAAACATTGACCTTGTGTTGGATGTTTTGGTGTTTTATGAAGGTATAGTGAGTTTTTCTGCTCTTTTCTACTGAAGTCCGACTGGAAAAAACAAACTTTCTCGTAAAAAGGTCACTCGGCAAAGCATGCTAATGCTATGACGTCGGCTACAACGAGACGTGTCGTAATGGCGGTAGATAATAGTCAAAGTGTTTTAAGTAAATTAGGAACAGTGCATTGTTGGCGATTGATATTTGTCCTTATTTCGGCTGTAATTTAATTCTGAGGTTTTATCTCGTATCTTAAAACTAAGAAAGCCATTTTTATGTTTCATCGCGAGATTTGCTGTCGAGTTCTCGCCGTCCACGCACGGGTTCGACGCGGTTAGGCACCAGTTAGTGCTGTGCCGAGCTAAAACTGCACCACGATACAATTTCCTTGACTTTGAAATATTTTATTTTTTTTCATTCTTCAGGTGAGCAAAAATGGAAGATTGGGAAGAAGAGGTAAGCGAATGAAGTCCCGCTTACTGCGCGGCCATGTTGTGAACGCCCCCCCCCCCCCCCCATTTTCTCTATCTTACAGGGAACTTCAGCTTGTGCTCCAGCGCCAACCAGAGAGCATTCAGGTACATTTATTAAATTTAAATGTAAATATGGGCCTAAATGTTCGTCAGCGCTGACGATTCCTTAGTTTCGTTGCTCCTCACCCTCCGATTGTTTTTGATAGATTGGCAGAACAAGGATGATGCACAAGGAGAGAGAGGTGGATTCAGAGGACGAGAAGGCAGAGGTGAGTTTGGAGCATGAAATTCCTCCGAGTTGTTTCTCGATGCCATGTCTAGTGAAGAGGAGGAAGAGGCGGCGGGGGACGAGGAGGTATTGAAAAGTTCTGAGTACATAACTGGCACAACGGCAGTGATGCTGAAAAACGCTGATGTTAAAGACTTAGAGACGCAGCGTTGAGGAGTTTATCTCTGGTTTTTCTTTAGCTCAAGATGACGGGCCGGCTGGGAGAGGAGGAGGAGGCTTCCGAGGAGGTAAATGAAATGGGAGCGATCACTTCACATCTTAGAAAGTCGTCGTTTCATCCTGTTCAATGTCGGGCTTTCCTCCTCTGTTGCAGGCTACCGGGGCGAAGACGAGGAAGTCTTCGTTCAACGTCTGCGTTATAACACTCAGGATTTATTCACATTTAGGATTTCGGCCCTTCGGCTGGGATTTGAAACATTGTTTTTTTGTTTTCAGGTGAAAATAAAGAAAATATGGACGGAAAAGATGAAGAACGTAAGTTGATGCTCTGTTGACTCTGAATCACGTTTGCATTCGGATGCCACACGATGCCACACGATGCCACGCGATGCCACACGATGCTACACGATGCCACGCGATGCTACACGATGCTACACGATGCCACGCGATGCTACACGATGCCACACGATGCTACACGATGCCACGCGATGCCACACGATGCCACACGATGCTACACGATGCTACACGATGCTACACGATGCTACACGAAGCTACACGATGCTACGCGATGCTACATGATGCTACACGAAGCTACGCGATGCCACACAATGCCACGCGATGCTACACGATGCCACGCGATGCCACGCGATGCTACACGATGCCACGCGATGCTACACGATGCCACACGATGCTACACGATGCCACGCGATGCCACACGATGCCACACGATGCTACACGATGCTACACTATGCTACACGATGCTACACGAAGCTACACGATGCTACACGATGCTACACGGATTAGCAGCTCGTCGGCTTACATTGTTTTCATTGGCAGGCCCAGCAGGAGATCCCCTCGTGGTTAGAGAAGACTGCGTTCAGCGGTTCTGGGGCCACGGGCTTCGACCTCCCAAGAAGAAACTCTGCCTCCTCGGATTCCAGAAGTGTAACTTGATTCCTTTCAAGTTTCTGCTGAAGTTGCTTTTCTATCCTTTTATCCGGTTTATTCTTTATTTTCAGGGTCAACGCGGAGGATCGTTCCAGAATGAGGGCGCGAAGATCGAGCCGACCGCTCAGCCCGCAGCCGATGAGGGAAGCTGGGTATACATAGGAACGTCACTTTTGTCTTTCTAAAGTTCACGTTGTTTTAGTTTTAGAAATGTTTTTGTTGAAAGACAAAAGTTTTTGTTGTTTCCCAAAATGTTAAATGTGTTCATTGTCAAAATGTTGAATGTGTTCATTGTCAAAATTTTAATGTGTTTATTGTCAAAATTTTAAATGTGTTTATTGTCAAAATGTTGAATGTGTTTATTGTCAAAATGTTAAATGTGTTCATTGTCAAAATTTTAATGTGTTTATTGTCAAAATTTTAATGTGTTTATTGTCAAAATGTTGAATGTGTTTATTGTCAAAATGTTAAATGTGTTCATTGTCAAAATTTTAATGTGTTCATTGTCAAAATTTTAATGTGTTTATTGTCAAAATTTTAATGTGTTTATTGTCAAAATGTTAAATGTGTTCATTGTCAAAATTTTGATGTGTTCATTGTCAAAATGTTAAATGTGTTCATTGACAAAATGTTGAATGTGTTTATTGTCAAAATGTTGAATGTGTTTATTGTCAAAATGTTGAATGTGTTTATTGTCAAAATGTTAAATGTGTTCATTGTCAAAATTTTAATGTGTTCATTGTCAAAATTTTAATGTGTTTATTGTCAAAATTTTAATGTGTTTATTGTCAAAATGTTGAATGTGTTTATTGTCAAAATGTTAAATGTGTTCATTGTCAAAATTTTAATGTGTTCATTGTCAAAATTTTAATGTGTTGTCAAAATTTTAATGTGTTGTCAAAATTTTAATGTGTTTATTGTCAAAATGTTAAATGTGTTCATTGTCAAAATTTTGATGTGTTCATTGTCAAAATGTTAAATGTGTTCATTGACAAAATGTTGAATGTGTTTATTGTCAAAATGTTGAATGTGTTTATTGTCAAAATGTTGAATGTGTTCATTTACAAAATGTTAAATGTGTTCATTTACAAAATGTTGAATGTGTTCATTTACAAAATGTTGAATGTGTTCATTGAAATGAGTTAAATGAGTTCCGATTATTAAAATAAAAAGTTCAAAATTGGGTGACTGAGCAAGTCTTCACTGACCAGCACGTTTTGTTTGTCGAGGGGAAATGAAACTTTTGACCAGTTGAGACAGAAGAGACTTTTTCCTTTATTTCCAAAGATAAGGAAGGTCTCCAATAAATATTTGTTCAAGGTAAGATGGCATTTGTTCTATAATGTGTGATCTTCATTCATCCCTTTTAGTTTAAGGGTTTAATGATTTTGCTAAGCAAAAATAAAAATATCTAAAACCGGAGAAGGCCTCGGAAGGGAAGTTCAGTTGCTTTAGATTTGATTTAAAATGATATCCATCTCGTGGAATAATTACAAAAACGTCACTGGTTTAAAATCATTTTTTTAAATGTTTTTTTTCCAATGATCGTTTCAACTACATTCCCCAAAAGGAGAGAAAGATTTGCCTTGCATCTTTTGTTTTGTTCTCAAAGCCACCGGAATGACGCTAAAACGTCATCGTTACGCTAAACCAATCGGAGGCATAGATTGACGGGTAAAGGCGTTGCCATAGGACGATCTGTAAATGTTCCGCCCCCTTATCCTGCGTTTCCCCGGAACTGTTTCGGCGCCTTGACTCGCCATTGGGATGAGGATGATTGAGGATGAGATATGGTTCTCGATTCCTTCTCTTGTGTTCAACAAAGTTGGAGGGATTGAGTTTCTATTAGTGTGTGACTTTGAAATATCGAAACTGCCCATAAAACTGTCCAAGTTTCACCAACAGGTTCTGTTAAATTGGAAAATGATGTTCAAACATAATTTCAGCCCCCATAATGTCCCATTGTGGAATAATAGGGTGATGTTGAGTCGTGGGAAGTCAATGTTTTTGGAAGACTGGATGACAAAACAAATTTGGTCTGTTTTACATATGTTGGATGGAAATGGAGACATTTTTGAACTGACAGATTTTAATGCTAAATATAGAACATCTTGCTCCATTGAGATCTATAGAAACGTTTCACAGAATATCCCACAAGCTTTAATCCAATATATAAAGAATAATATTTTGATTTTACCAACGCCAAATTTACACAAAGTAATGATAGATGGTCTCGACCTTGTGAACAATAAATGTAATAATGCTTTTTTAAGGCAGTATTTAATCAATACCTTATTTCCAAGTAGGGCAAAAAGTTCACTCACCCTCAAACATTATAACGGTTCTGAAATTGTATCTATTCAAACAAACTACTTAAAATTCCCAATCTCCCCAAAATGCAAAGAAGTTCATTTTAAAACCATAAACAACATTTATCCATCAAATGAATTCATGAAGAGTAGATTTAAATTTGTGGTAGATAACTGTTATATTTGTAACGTAAATCTAGAAACAACAGAGCATGTGTTCTATGAATGTGAGATTGTCCAAAAGCTGTGGAAATCTCTCTATGACTTAATATCGTCCAGTTCCAGAGACATTGCTTCTTGGTCCCCTCAAGATATTCTGTTAGGAGTAATCCTCAAAGACAAAAATAGTGAGTTTTTGGTGAACAATCTTGTTATTATTACAAAGTACTATATACACAAATGTCGGTATGCTAAATCACCCCCGTCATGGCCTGCTCTTAGGAATGAGCTCTCCCTGTTACAGGTGATACTAAAACAAATAAATAATCCCCAGGCAAAAAGATTGAACACATTTATATCAGAATTTAACCTTTCCCATACCCCTTGCTTGTAACCTTTGTTGTATTTTCCTGTATATTTTATTTTTATTTGTATTCTTGTGTTTGTTTTTGTGTTTATTTTCCTTCTCATCCTTTCCTTTCTTTTGCACATTTCATTTGGATCTGGTTTAGTGATTGTATATGCCTCACTGTTGGATTTACTTATATGTGTGATTTATGAAGGTGTGAATGTTTGATGTAATGTCGAAGGGCGAGATCTATGCTGTGAGTTTTGCACTGTGAGCTATGTTAATAAAGTTGGAAAAATAAAAATAAATGAAAATAAATAAATAAAAAAAGACTCGCCATTGGCTCCCCAATGAAAATGCAATGCTGCAAAATAAAACTTTCAATCAATGAAACTTTATTGTCCGCTCCAACACCAAGTGCATGAGTTCACTGCTAACATGTCCGCGGGGGGGTTCGGCGATTATTCCAGCCATTTCAGCGCTAGCTTCGTTGCTAATGCTACGAGCTTCGGCTCCAGGGCTAGCGTCTTTGCTGGCCTTGTTGCTAATGCTACTAGCGTCGGCTCCGGGGCTAGCGTCTTTGCTAGGCCTTGCTGCTAATGCTACTAGCGTCGGCTCCGGGGCTAGCGTCTTTGCCAGGCCTTGTTGCTAATGCTACGAGCTTCGGTAATGCCTCTAGCGTCGGCTCCGGGGCTTGCGTCTTTGCTAGGCCTTGTTGCTAATGCTACTAGCGTCTTTGCTAGGCCTTGTTGCTAATGCTACTAGCGTCTTTGCTAGGCCTTGTTGCTAATGCTACTAGCGTCGGCTCCGGGGCTAGCGTCTTTGCTAGGCCTTGTTGCTAATGCCACTAGCGTCGGCTCCGGGGCTAGCGTCTTTGCTAAGCCTTGTTGCTAATGCTGCTAGCGTCTTTGCTAGGCATTCGCCCTGGATGTTTCCCGAAGTCGGAGAGTTTTGTTTGTGTTTCCGTTTTCCCTTTGTCTCTACTGGCTTTTGGAGTGGCTGACATATTCTTCTTTAAAAGGACGAGTTGTCTGTGCCCTTAATTATCAAGTCCGCGGTCTACAACAGGATTTTCGTACGGAGAATGACGGAGCTTGGCTAAGCGTGTCGACTTAGCTGGCGGCCATAGCCGGAACTTGATTGATAGTCTTGACATGGATTTCTGATTTTTTTTCTAATTTTAAATCTTTGTCTGATGGACAATTTAATCATATTAAACAATAAAATATGTCGTGTAAACTGTTTTCTTTTTTTAAGTTATTATAAATAGTTCTGACAGTGATAAACTAGTTAATTATTTTTTTCCTACTTTTAAACGGAAGGAAACGCCAATTCAACCAATCAGCACCTCGCAGGTCATTTGGAGCGTTGGATCAAAGCCCGGTGTCCTGACAACGGGCTTTGATCCATCGGGATTTCGCGTATATATACACGAAAGACAGTGAAGTCTGTGTGTCTTTTCACCAGATCCCTGAGTTGTTTGCTGCTCGTTTTAAGAATTAAACTTCGAAGAGACCTTTTAATTTGACAAAAGCAGCGTTGAAAACGTCAACTTCAACCGAACGCAAGTAACTTTCCTTTTGCCAGCAGCGGGCTGATCGGCGTCGAGCTTGATATAATTTGTTTTCTGAAACTGTTGGGATTGATCAACACTTCCGGTCTTTGCATTAAATTAACTCAAATTTATTTGATGCAAAGACTGGAAGTCTTAAGAAGATTGTTAATCCGCCTTTGTGCGCTGGAATTATAGATAAATATATGTTTATGCTAATATCTGCTGTTTGCAATATACCAAAGAATGATTTAAATGGTGATGACTTTGGACTGTTGGACTGTTGGACAAATGAAATCCTGGACACGTCCTCACTGAAAGTAAAGCCTTCATGTCAATTCAGGATGTTATCTCCTCTGCCATAGTTAAATAAATATTTTAAGTTTATACCAATTCCTTCCTGATTGTTTCAGGCCGTAGAGAGACTTCTTTAGCTGCACAAGCTTTTCTCCTGTCCCTGATAAATGTTCAAACCCCTCTGGCTGCTCCAGGTAGATCTCTTCCTTTATCGGAGCGTGTAAATATGCTGTCTTTACATCCATCTGATGGACGATGAGGTTGTTTTGTACAGTTATCTGCATCAGTGCCCGTACTGATGTGATGCTGGCTGCTGGAGCAAATGTTTCGTGATAGTCGATGTCCTCTGTTTGACCTTTGGCTACATTTCTTGCTTTGAATATTTCTTCTCTTTTAGCAGTTTCTTTAAGGGTATACAAATATACAAATATTCCTTCCTCACATCTGCGATCTAATTTCTTATTTTCATGCTTATATGCATAACAGTCAGTCCCAAAAACCCACATCTTTGAAAGATCAGGTCTTCTCCCTGTCAGCATGAAAAGGAGTATTTTTGAGCCTTTCGTTGTCGCGTCTGTTTTGGGCAGCATTCTGGACAGCATAAGGCCACAGAGTTTTTGGAAACCCTTTTTCTATGAACAAACACCTTCCCGTTTCAGAAAGGGTCCTCCATTGTCTCTCTGCTGTCCCATTTTGATGGGGAGAGTCTGGTGATGATGTTTCGTGCTTTATGCCCCTTTCCCTTAGAAGGGACTGGAAAGCATTTCCTGTGTATTCAGTGCCGCTGTCTGACCTGATACATTTTAGACCACCGTAATACACGTACATATTTTAATACATCTTGGACATTGCAGTGTCCCAAAATCTCATGCCATGTTTTGACATCACAGGCTAGTTTATCCCTGGACATTATGTCATTATTTACCTTTCTGATGTCGTAGAGTCCATCGTGCTCTTCTATGATGGAAACGGTTCCGTCTCTGGTTATGAGTCTGTTTTGTCCTCCTTTGAATATCACGCTGGCTCCACAGAGATGAGGTCCTGAGGATGTGATGGGATGAGTAAGGCATTCCTAAACTGAAGCAAACGCCAAATTGATCATGAATGCAGAATAAAAGCGCCGCATGCTGAATCAAAGACGTTTACTTGTCAACGCATCCAACGCTAAATCATCTGGAGATCAATATGAACACTCATCTGCATCTTCCTCCTGCCATTGACCCTCTTGATGTGTTTTCCAGGTTTGGAAGGCGCAATGGATCGAGAAGAGCTGTTGGAAAAGCTGAAGATCGATGTTCGATCCTTGCTGACTTCTGTTAAGTTTGGTTTGGATCCCGATGCGCTCAGCCAGGACTACTGCTCCATGTTGGGGTATCCCATGCCCCTTAATCAGCTGGGCTTCCACCACGTCCTGGATATGGTGAAGGAGATGCCTGATGTAGTGTCCGTTAACATCAGGGCTGATGGCACTACGATCTTAAAGGGTAAAGGCCCTTTTGTGGTAAAAACTAAATAATCACCTGCCTCTAAAATACCGTAACATGTAATTCTATTCTATGTTTCTGCCGTCACAGCGGTAGGCACCGAGTCCAGCAGAAACGTGGAGGAGCTGATAGCAAATCAGCGCCCGCCGAAGGCCAACAGGAGGAGGAGCGGTTTTAAAGCCGACTCGGCCTCCGACCCGTCCACCCCAGGGGCCCCCCCCAGAGGAGGCCGTGCTCCTGCGGCTGCCCCTGCCCGGCTGAAAGCACAGCGCCACACCCGCCCCTCCAAGGTACGACTTTCATTCCCCCTGGAAATAGTTTTTTTGGTCAGAGTTGTGTTTTCTTGTTTTCCGTTGCCCATCCTGTACTTTTTCTTTTTGATTGACACAGGATGTCTCAGGAATGTGGTGCATATTTCAGCTTGCTCTCAGAATACTTGTCAGTTTAGTGTTGCTGCCGTTCTGCAGAGAAATGCACTGAATACCTTTTATTCAAAGTCTTCACCACGTCGTGCGTCTGGACAGTCAAACCTCTACTGGACTTGTGCATGGAGGCGCAGAGTGATCAAGTTTATTGTGTACACACATTGTGTACATCCTCCATCATGTTTGGGCCATTTATGCTCTTTGCATTGAGTAGAAGCCGTTCAAATCTAATCTGATTGATTACATCATGTCATGTATATTAATATTGATTGTACTGAATATGCTAAACAGCTAAAATCTCTTCCAAGGTGTCCTAACATAACATTACAGAATGTAGTGAACATACTGGTTCATGATTTGTTCATCACAGATTGAGCTGGAGGGAGCGGGATGTTTCTCGGTGCCGCCTGAACAGGAAGAGCGACCCCCCCTGGAGAACATCGAGGACGATGAGGTCAGCTGACATTCGCTTTTTCTCTGGCTTCAGTTTCTTGATGCTATTTTACTATCTTAGTGTTTGGCTCTGATTTAAACTCCACATTTAAACAAACATTTGAAGACACAACCTGAACACGATAGCAAGAGTGTAAACAAACGCTCACCATGTCTTGTGAACTGCTGTTCTCAGGGCGAGAGCGACGACCGAACCGCCGGCCTGACTGATTTTTTTGGATTGGTCTTCAACGATTCTCCTCCGACCGACCCCCCAGTCCAGCCTGGACCCCTCTCGGCGCTCCCGACCTGGCTCCGCTCGGCGCTCCCGACCTGGTCCCTCGCAGCGGTCCCGATCTGCCTCCTCGCAGCGGTCCCGATCTGGCTCCTGGTCCGATCCAGGCGATGAAAACCCAGTAGAACTGCTGTACCCCCCCCCCCCCCCTATGAATTTGTACACTGATTTTTGCATGATTTTTAATTTTATTTCTGGTTTTGTTTTGCTGTGAATTTGTGTGAACTTTTTTTCTTATGTTGTAAATAGACTTTCTTTTATTCATATTCATAAAGTTTCATAGTTAATCTAATCCAAAACCACGGCTACGTCTTGTTTTCGCCTCAGAAGAGTCCAGAAGCGGTTTAAACCGGTAAAAATGTTACTAATTTATTACAAAATACAACAAACTTACATTCAACGAACTCGAGCATCTGGGTGAAGCGATCAAAACCTGTCTGCCCTTCCGGGTCAACACCGGTGCACCGCCCGATTGGCCCTGCCTTATATACACCTTCTGGCCACAGCGCCACACAGTGCACAACATAGGAAACGCATTCCGTCACGCATTTGGCTCCTATAACAATTTAAATTGCAAATCCATTACTTTTGGTTGCAAATCTTGTCTTTGGTTGATTGCATAAAAAGACACAAATTTCTCTCCATACTCCTCTTCCTCCTTCACTGACAGCGAAACGTGAACTACCAGAGGTCACGAGTCAGAGCCTGAGATTTACAGATGCAATGAGAGAATTCATTCTCAATTTACTTACCTGGTTAAATAAAGGTTAAATGATTTTTTTTTTTTAATGAGAGCTGGAAGATGATACGTTAAAAAAATAGAGCCCGGTCTTCACGAGGTCGCAGAAAGACGGAACCCGAGCGCCGACATCGTTGATGCCAGCCTGGCTGGAAGCAGGTAAGGGGAGGAGCCACTGCTAGGATCCACAGCTGCCTTGATGAGGCGCCATCAGCTGCTTTCACCTGGAACAGGAGAACACGGAAGTGTCAGAATAAATAAAACAAGCGCAAATGATTCAGGGTTGTTAATTAGTTCTTTTTGACACCCGTAATTGCAGAATAGGATTCCGAACAATTAAAACTCGTCACTAGTATTTTCTGGCACTTTACTCGTGAAATAGAATTATACTACCGTTTATCTCGATGCTTTTATTTTGTGGGGCACCGGAAATGAATATATCCATGTGTCAAGGGTGATCTGTAACCGCGCTGCCCTCTTGTGGACATAGCAGGTAACTACAAATACATTGATGTAAAGTTAGACGCGACTTCCGGTCACGGCTTTCAAAATATATATTTTTCTTTTTATCGACGGGACGTCCTCGCTACACGCGGATTAGAAATTCTGTAAACAACAAAAACGTAAAAAATGAAATTAAAACACACAAGTACTGCAGGTTCGAGCCCCGGTACGTGTTTACACTGTTGTGACGTCGGTCGAAAAACCCGACAAAAGATCTACGGTTAATATATTTATTGAGAAATAGCCTTTATGTGTTGCATCTGGAACAGTTAGAAAATAAGTGTCGCGTTTTCCGCCATAATAAAGCGCCTTTGGTTCGAATCTGTGATCCAGACTCCCTCGTCAGCTCTTCCCACATTAGCAGTGAAACCCTCGTCATGTTCGCTCTTCTTGGGCTTTGGCGTTTGGTTATCGTCTTCATTTGTCTTCGTTCTGGTTGTACCTGGAGGGATGTCTATTTTTAACCCCCCCTGTGATGTATTTAACAATTATCCAGTCAGAAAACACGCTTTCAATCCTAGTTTTGTTTATTGAGCAACCCCCAAATGAGTCCGAGTTGCCGGCTCGGACCTTCGCATTAGTTCCGTTGCGCTGAAATCGTGTGTGTGCAACAGCGCTGCCTTTCAGGTACGAGACGCTGTACGGTAATCTGAGTTCGGTGACTTGTTTCTGAACATCAAAGGGGGGTGCACCGGTCCTGGAGGTGCTGCAACACCAGGTCGATGCACGGGGTGGACGGAGCAAGCCCCTGTTCCATCTCCCTGCTCCAAAAATCTATTTCATATATGGTCCCCCCCGGGTACGGGACGTATCAGATATTAAACGGATGAGAACAGATTTTTTCTTTCGAAAAGTTTTATTGACACTTAATACTCATATTTATGCCATTCTTTTCACATAACGGGACCCGATCCGGGTCGCGTGAATAACATAAAACACAGCGCAGTAAGGGAAACGTCACAGAAGGGCGGGGAAAGAGACTTGTTTTCGTAAACCGCACTCTGGGTGACACTTCCGGGTCACGTGTTTCATGCTAAACCAATGAAAACTCAAAGCCGGAATATCTCCTTATTCTTCGTGTTTTTGAAGGCGAATGTTTTTATTCGAAATGTGCTAACGTGGAAAATTGTTCATCGTAACGTAGTTCAGCTACAGTTGGAAAAAAACGAGCTTTTTAATTACATTAAAAGTGTTTTTGTTTGAAATGCTCGGACCCGACCGCCTCTAGTGGACACAAGCCGTAACTGCAGCACGCTTTCCTGAATAAACACAACGAGCAGAATATTTTCCGGATGAAATCGATCTTCGTATTTGGCGGTCATTTCCTTCTTTAATTGAACTGCTGTCCTCGCTGCTTTCCTCTTTTCCTTTCCAGTAGTATTAATGCGGACTGTTCTTTTCTCAAGTTTGAAGACATGAGAAAAATGAAAGAACTACAAAATAAAACGGACAAAATACCGCGTTGGCTGATTAGCGAGAGGAATCCGCCGTAGTTTTCTTCTTCTTGAATCATTTCTTGTTTATTTTATCTTGGCATCGCTTCTTTTTTCCTTCCTTCTTCTTAGGCGAACTTTTCCGCTGCGTTCGAAGCCCACTCGTGCGCCACAGCGCCCTCTGGCGGCGCGTCACCGTCACATACATAACATGGAAATGAAAATGTGGCAGCTCCAACTGGAGCTTTTGCTCTGTGTGCAGCCTCCAGTGCCTGAACAGAGTCTCGGACCTCATTCCTCATTCTTCAACGCAAAAATACTCAAATCAAGCTACTTATGAACAAAATAGAACAAAACACACAAAGAACAAATGAACAGGCTCTAACATCTAACCAAAGGTGCGTTATTATGGCGAAAATGACAATAACACAAGACTTAAAGTCTAACTCTGTTACAGACGCCATTTATCCAGAAGTAACGCAACTTACAAACCTCCTGCGTTTTGGAATGACATGAATCAAACGTTTGCAGGGGAAGAACTTCAAATGTTTATAACCTCAGCAAATAAATACGTCGTGAACCTCGGAAAACATTCAGAAGTTATGCTGCTCAAAATAATTTAATTTGTAGAATCAAGTAATAAATAATTATAAATCTGGCTGAAAAATGACATCACAGCTCTCTCTCTCTCTCTTGTTCTCTCTCCCTCTCTCTCTCTCTCTCGGCTCTCACTCATCCTCAAAGAACAAAACGCTTAAGAGCGCGAGAGAAAACAAATCAAAGAACATTTTTATTTTAGAGTCTTTGCGTCCTTATTAAATATAATTGAAGCGCTGTTTCTGATTCAGTGTCTATTTCATGATTATGATTATTTTTTATTAATCCCGATCATAAATCGGCATCAGCGCTGACTTCTTTAATTATCTGCGGCACGCAGTGAAGAAAGGAAAGTGGAGAAGAGAAAGAGCGAGAGAAGCGATAGATCATGAGTAACTACAGCAACGGAGCGATGGGACTTCAGGCTCTCTGGAACTTCAGCGGTGAGTGAAATGATCAATTGATCGATTGCTTGATTGATCGATTGAAACGGACACGAGCGCAGCTGTTCCCGGGTTTGTCTAATTCACTCAGTGGTGAATGAAAGACGTTTGATTCCGTCCTGCAGCCGATTTAAATGACATTTTATATTATTCACTGCATGGAAGGCGCAGATTTTACGGTGCGTTAAGCCATCCGGATGGAAGCCCTGAAGGTGCGTAACGAGGTTTGATTCCGCTTCTGATCTCTCACTAGTATTTAGGATGCATTTTTAGGGGGTATAAATTAACAAATAAATGATAAATATATAAAAAATATTTAAAAAAAACCTCGATAGATCTAGAATAATGCGTTCAACAATTTCAGCATGGATACGGACTAAAATGTTCATTCATTCATTCATTCATTCATTCATTCATTATCAGATTCTCGGGTGAGAGGCGGGGCTTACACTCCGGAAGCGTCGCCAGCAATTAGCATCATCATATCCACATTCTAGCTTATGAGGTCATTTTTTCCTGCCGAACCAAAATGTCAAGAACCACTAAAAGTCATTATTTTTGTCATATATATATATATATATATATATATATATATAATTTAGTTTTTGTTTTGATTATGTTCCGCGGGCCTTCACACGATTTTATTATGTTCGCATAATGATAATAAAGTATCTTGAATATTGAATCTTGAATATATATACATTATTTCTAACCTGTATTCTTAACTCTTGCCGTCTCCCTTCAGCCTCTCCGATCGACCAATCAGCCGACCCGTTCTTCAACGCCTCCTGCAGCGCCTCCACCTGCTCCCCTCCGGACGACGGAACCGGAGCTGAAGGTCCACACAAAGCGCTGGAGATGTTCTTCATCGCCATGGTTACCGGCTCTCTGAGCTTCGTGACTGTGACGGGAAACATTTTGGTCATGCTCTCCATCAAGGTGAACCGCCACCTCCAGACGGTCAACAACTACTTCCTGTTCTCGCTGGCGTTCGCCGACCTCATCATCGGCGTCTTCAGCATGAATCTGTACGCCGTCTACATCGTGGTCGGCTACTGGCCGCTCGGGCCGGTGGTCTGCGACTTGTGGCTGGCGTTGGACTACGTGGTGTCGAACGCTTCGGTCATGAATTTGCTGATCATCAGCTTCGATCGCTACTTCTGCGTGACCAAGCCCCTCACGTATCCGGCGAGGAGGACCACGAAGATGGCGGGGCTGATGATCGCCGCTGCGTGGGTCATGTCGTTCGTCTTGTGGGCTCCTGCCATCTTGTTCTGGCAGTTCATCGTCGGCCAGCGCACAGTGCCGCGCGGAGAGTGCTACATCCAGGTGCAGCAAATAAAACCTCAGTGAGCGTTTGCAGCTCAGTTTTCGTAATCCTTCCTTTCTTTTCCCTCCATACAGTTTCTATCCAACCCCGTGGTGACCTTTGGAACCGCGATAGCCGCGTTCTACCTGCCCGTCGTTATAATGACAGTCCTGTACGTCCACATCTCTCTGGCCTCCAGAAGCAGAGTCCCAAGACACCGTCCAGAGAAGAAAGAGAAGAAGGAGGGAAAGTAAGAACCGTAATGGCGAGACGTGAAATTAGATTCGGAAACCGCAAAGAACAAAGGAGCAAAAACAAGTCCTTTGTTCTTTTTATATGCGAAACATTTTTTTTTTTTTACAGAACTCCCAGCATGCTGAAGAGTCACCTCTTGAAGCAGAACAATAACAACGAGAGCAGTCCTCAGGCCGGTCCCCGTTTCAGCACCACACTCGGTCTGGACTCGACCGACGCGGCACGAGAGGCGGTGAAGAACGGCGGAGTGGAAGAACCCAAATCGGTTCAGCCACAGTCTTCAGAAAATCCCAGTCCCCAGGTCGATACCTGGGGACACAAGAGCGTTCGGCGCTAGAGTCGATACTCTAGCGCCGAACGCTCTTGTGTGTGTGTTTGTGTAAATCATCAATCCTTGTCTTCCTGTCTAGGACAAAACCAGCTCCAACGGGTCGTCCACGGCGTTCATCCCCCCGGCAGAACCCAAAGGCGACTTGGATGAAGTCCTGCCCGAGGTCAGTTCCAAGGTGCAGCTCGTGGTTTCAGAACCACCTGCACTTTGGTCGAAGACGTTTCACCGCTTCTTCAGCTCCGAAAGACTGGCGGAGAGTCCAGATTACGCTCCTGCCGGAGCAGAAAAACAAAGGTGGCCGGAACCACCAAGGCAATCGGACTTCCCAGGACATGTGTATTTTGTGTTTGTTACAGGCTGCGATAGATACCAGTCCGGTTGCCACGGCGACCCCCAATCCGGCTCATCCCAAGGTCAACCCCAATTCAAAGTGGACCAAGATCAAGATTGTGACGAAGCAGAGCGGGGACGAGTGCATCACGGCGCTAGAGATCGTCCCCCCCGTGGAAGGAGCCGAGAGGCACTCCATACCGCTCAGCCACCCCCGGACGGTGGCGCGGAAGTTCGCGAGCATCGCTCGGAGCCAGATGAAGAGGAAGAGACAGATGGCTGCCAGAGAAAAGAAAGTACGTTGGCGCAGAGGCGGGGCTTAACGATATACGTCGATCAATGGAGCTTCAACGTGCGGTCGTCAATAGTACGGTTGGCTATTGATCGGTGTTTATGGTTCGCTCATCACTTTTCTTCCCGTCCGCCGCCTCTAGGTGACGAAGACGATCTTCGCCATCCTGCTGGCCTTCATCCTCACCTGGACGCCCTACAACGTCATGGTCCTGATCTCGACCTTCTGCCAGTCGTGCGTCCCGGACACGGCGTGGGCCATCGGCTACTGGCTGTGCTACGTCAACTCCACCATCAACCCGGCCTGCTATGCGCTCTGCAACGCCACGTTCAAGAAGACGTTCAAGAACCTGCTGCTGTGCCACTACAGAAACATCGGTGCGAGGTGAAGGGACGACCACGACGACGACGATGATGATGATGATGATGATGATGATGGAAGATGGGAAATCCGCTGCAAGGGAGACAGAGGAACCGCCGGAGGAGGCGGGGCCCGGGTCTCGACCGCTGAAATAGCAGATAGTAAAAGAGCCGGGATGAATGGCAGGCGTGCCTCAAGGCGTTCTGCCGACTCCCGTGGCCACGCCCACTTTCCCCAAAACACATCTCAAAGTTGTTGGAATACAACAAGTCGTAGTTATTACTGAAATGATGAAAGTCATCGTTTATTTCTTTTAGTTTGAGGTCAGCCGTTCACAACTCCAATACTACGAGCGACGTATTGCAGTATTTGATGTGTATTGTGTATTTTCAAGGCAGTCTAAAGGATTTCTGAGGAGAAAGTGCAATGTACAAATACAGGGCGTTTGCTGCCGCTTCTTTTTTATCGAGGATTATTTGTGAATATTTTGCAGTATTTTATTATTTCTCTGTTTATTTATGTGTATTTTGAAGTCCATTAGTTTTACAAATCGATGTGTTGGGATTCAGACAAGGTGCCAAAGTCCTGCATCTTTTTGTACTGTTAAAGATATACTGTACAGTCTTTAATGCTAATGTGGCGCAGCGCTCCCCTCCCCTCGAGCTCATTCTGCCCATTAAAAGAGAAATCAGCTGAAATCAGCATTAGACTTTCGCATCATGAGAAATTAACGGCTTAAATTAAATAACGCTGAAATTACGTAACTGGTTTTGGAGCCTTTTAACGAAGTCGTGGCTTCGCTCGTGGCCGACTCTGCAGACAGTCTCTGAATCCAACAATTGTAATTCCATACTTTCAGCTCTCCCTGGTCGACATGCCGGTTCCATCCAAGCCCCCCCCCCCCCCCCTCTTAATGACATTTACAACAATTCTGAAACGTCAAATCCTGCGAGTATCTGCAGTACTAAGTACTTAAACCCGTCTGCTTAACCCGCCTCAGGATCTCGACATGACCTTGACAAGGACAAGCAACATTTAAGAGGAAAACCACGACATCTTTCTTTTTTTGGGGGGCCCCTGGTGCTGAGGATTATTTATGAAGCCATTTTCTGCTTATATCAGCAAATGGGCTTCCTCTACTGGGAGAGACGCCGTAGCTGAGGCGCCCCCCCCCAAAAAAAAGTGAATTTCAAACATTGTTATATATTTGTAAATAAATTATTTTGCCATCAAAACCCTCTCTCATTGTCGTTTATAGAAGGAAACCGCTGTCGAGATGTTTGAGGCGCCGCTTTTTGCCAGTGTCAACACTGTTACCATGACGACACAGATAGACACTGCACAACAGCGTTGATGAAACGGAACAAAGGGAAACAAGTGTCAGCGCTGCATCCCTCCCCGACCTGATCTCAAACGTTGATCTGAATTACTTAGTTTATTCCAGATCAAACGTGCAGCGCCGCAGCTTTCATGCCTGCGACTGCATTTCTTATTAAGAGCAATAAACTGAAACTATTTCTGATTACGCGACAATCTGCGTCTGAGAATCGAGTCGTCGAGCCCCCCCTCTGCTTTATTCGGGGCTTTTGAACCAAATAATAATACATTATAGCTGGAAGTCTCAGGAGTCTGTTCATCTAAAAGCTTGATTTATTTTGCCAAACCTTTTGTCTCATATTCTTAAATCCATATTTACAGCCTTACTAACTCTTCGTCTTCGCCATCCTCACTTCCACCAACATTCACTGCCGCAACCAGAACGAGACGAACGATGAGCCTCGACTTCAGTCCATTGTCTTTCGCTTTGAGAGGGACACGTCCCCCACGGACCCGAGCAGAAGGCCGTGTCCTTCGCCCACGTCCCGCCGGTTAGACGGCCGTTTCCTGGTCCTGCCTCTGTATCATCTGGTAGTGCTGCCTGTTCTCCAGGTAGGCCGCCAGCTCGGCGTCGAGGGACTTCTCAGCCCTGTTCTTCGGCGTATCGCCCTGAGGAAGACACGCAGGAGTCCATGTTTACCTTTCATTTTCAACATTTTACTTCCGTTTCCAGTCGCTGCTCTCAATCTCCCTAACATACTCTCTCACGCCATGCGTCCCCCCCCCCCCCTCTCTCTCGCTCTCTGTCTCTCGTCCACGCTCTGCATCTAGGTCATAGCTGAAAGCCAACGCATGCAAAGCTTTATCTTACATAAAAAAACAAAGACGATCCAGATTTGAAAGCAAGCGACTTGGGTCACTTGAAAATAAGTCTTTCAGCAAAGACAGAAATCTAATATGGACAGAATTTAATTATTCAAATGGCGTTTGTCTCCGTTTGTTAGCGGGATGACGGAAAAACTACTGGATGGATCTTGATTTTTTTTTTTTATCTGAAGATTGGTCTACCTTGGATCCCATTATATTTTGAGAGCGATCCGGATACCCGTCTGGATACAACAACAAAAATAAATCTGGATTTTCCCACTTACTTAAAATTGAGGCTTTAAAAATAAAGTAATAATCGCATCTTGTAAAATATGCGGTTCAGAAGATCTGAGCTTTTCTGGGTGATGAAGTGCCAAATTACTGGACATGAACTTTTTTTCCTCTCCCCGTGTCTTGCGCAGGTTCTCCGTGCAACTTGGGTGCCCCCTGCAAACTCTCCAAATGCATGTGTGTGTGTGTGTTTGTGTGTGTGTTGACCCCCAGATGAGCTGGCGCCTCATCTGAGGGTGTGGCTCCACCTCAGATGAGCGTAGCCGAAACACGGGTCGCAGCTGACGACGCCTTTATACCATGATATAAACACGCATTCGTGTCTTTTTATTGCGTACAGAACCCACCTGTAGGTCGGTTTTCATGAGCGAGGCTCCTGCTTCGACCAGATAATGACAGATGGTCCTCTGGCACAGAGACGCAGCTCGATGAAGAACTGTCTCGCCGCTAGCGGGGGGACGAGTAGGGGGACAAGAGCACAGGTCAAAGACATGTCAAAGACAAAGATAATCAGGCGCCTGTCAACGTTATTATCTTGTTAGAATCTCCCGACATAAGTATCCGTAGTAATTATGATTTTTTTTTTATTAAAGCCTTTGGCAGTTAAATAATGTATTGCAATGCTAGCAGCTTTCTTTTTGCTGATGACTGACGCCTTAATATTGCAAAAAAAAAAAAAAAAAAAAAAACTCTTGACTTCACTCACTGCAGTTTTTCTGTAACATCAAGCAGGTCACTTGGAACTAGAAAACAGAAGAGCGAAAGCAGATCAGGCTTTCTTCCATATTCAAGTTGTCAACTTCAGAATTTCTCCTTCACAGAATCTAACGTAACTATATTTTATGATCAAACTAAATTTTTCCGAGCGATTCTAGATTGTTGCAATCACCGTTGTCCAGAATGTAGCGGACCACCTCTTTGCTTCCTGCATCGACTGCGTGGTGCAGTAAAGTGCAGCCCGATGCGTCAACCGCCGTGAGGTCGCCGCCCTTCAGGTGCAGCTCCTGCAGCTTTTGGATAAAAAAAAAGAAAAGGAGTAAAATGGTTCCGCCTGTTTCATCTCCATGGCAACTCTCAAGGACATCGTCCAGCAGGCGCTCCTCTTCCAGCTGAACTCTTTAGGTCATAGAAACGTTTGAAATCCTTTAGAACCTTACTTTGCGTAGATTTAAGACCTATATCTTTAAAAACAAAAACCTGATCCCACAATGTAAATCGCCAAGCAGGATCTTTTGCTTAAAACAGAAGCAGGAAGCAAAATGCATTGATTTCTGAAGCCGTCTCTGGACATGATGCGACAAAATCTTCCACGTTTTGTAAGAAAATAAAAGTAGTCTTAATTATTAAGTTAAAAAAACAATATAAATTAGCCATTCAGAATTACCTTATTTGTATCCTTCAGCTTGACACACTCGATCAACATCTCTAGCAAAGAGAGAGAGAGATTTAAAGTACTGGCTGCTTCAAAATCAATACATAATACTTTCAATATATGATAAATAAATGCACTGCACTTATATAGCGCTTTTTCCACCACTTCGTGGTGCTCAAAGCGCTTTACATGAGGCCTCACATTCACCCATTCACACTCCAGTGGGCGACTGTGCTGCCACTGGAAGCAATTCGGGGTTCAGTGTCTTGCCCAAGGACACTTCGACATGCAGACCGTCAGAGCTGGGATTCGAACCACCGACTCTCTGACCACTGGACGACCCACTCTACCAACTGAGCCACAGCCGACTGGATATTTAAGATACATTAAACGGAAAAAAAATAAAACCATGTCTTAGCCTTAAAATCCTGGTGAAGCAAAGCGCTTACAACAGGATTACAACTCACGACACATCCTTTGCTTTGCCACACGGGAATTGCTGCTCAGAGATTACAGCCGACAAATTTATCAATCAATCTGTCAAAGCAATTAGCCCGATCAATAATCCATCCAGGCGTACACACGTGGCCATCGGTTAGCGATTGCAACATGCTTTTGTTTGAACAGCTGACCCATGAGATCAATGATTATTAGGCTGACCCAAATTCTCTTGATATGGTTGACTCTTAATCCGGTTACGTTAAGCCTAGTGTGTGTGTGTGTGTGTGTGAGGGAGGGAGAGAGAGAGAGAGAGAGAGAACACAGAAAGAGAAACGACTTCAAGAACAAGAACCACTAAGAGCTTTTGTAGCTCCAAGACACATTAAAAACACACAATTCACAAAACCCAACGCAGGCTTGGAATCCAGGAGTCAAAATGAGAGTGAGAGAGAGAGAGAGAGAGAGAGAGAGAGAGAGAGTAGACTACAGTGTAGTCTGACTCGTTTGACTCAAAGAGCAAAAGTGGAAGTCTTAACCTGCAGAGAATAAAATCATGTGAAGAAGGTCCACATAATCTAACTCCCAGCATGCAACGCGAGCACGAGGAGATAGAAGTCGAAAAAAATGTGTGTCAAAAATAAACGGTCTCTGTCTGGAGGCACAGAAGCCGTCCCAAACGTATTTCCTATCCACGTGCACGCCCGTCGCCCGGTAGGTTCAGTTCCTGTGTGTGTTGGGTCAAAGTCACGCGCACGGAGCCAAATTTCAAAGCGTGACAACCGATTATCTACAGGACACGGAAAGCGTGCACGTGTGCTACCTTGTCCTCTCTCCCGCTCCGACTCGCTCGTCGTTTGGCTCTTTTCCTGTCTGGAGATAAAGAGAAACCACAGAAGAAGAACCTCTTATTGTCCCTGCAGCGAGTACACGAACGAACACTCAATATTTAATAAAGTTTAACTTTATATTATATTATTATCGTTCTCGGTGCACTGGCCTCGGTCTGGGCTTGAAATCGGTGGGTGTGTTGGAGCGATGGATGCAGCCGGCTCTGCAAAACCAGCAAACAAACAAACAAGCAGTGACGCCGGGAAAACGGCGGCGCTTTTGAACGCAGCGCCATTTCTCCCTCTTCTCCTCCTGCGCTCGTCAATTCAAGTCTATCCAGTGAATTCCTGCAAACACGTTCCTGCAAACACCTTTTCACAAATGATATTTTCATGATGAATAATACCAGAAAGAGCAAGGCCACTTTTTAAATATATATACACAAAAATCTTGTGTTCGCCGGGGTTTTTTTTTTGTTGAAAACTGCCTTTCAGACTTTCTGCTCCCTCATTTGGTAGGATCGGCGTTTACATAACAGCACACAATATTCTTTCTGATCTTCAAATGATTGCTAAGCTCAGTTCAGCCTGAAAGCAAAGTTTTCCAATGACATTGTGGAGTTTTTATGTACCGAGAAGAACGTAATTACAACGCAAATTTAGAGCGGAAGTTTGTTTTTCACATTTGACAGAAACACAACATGTGTGACGTTTCCTTTTTATCGTATTTGCCTCATCTCATCTTCTGTCCTCAGAAAACGAAACGCACAAAAGGACGCACTAACCTCGTGAGTTTGCTCGCGTTCGGCGACGCGTTGTGGGTCGAGGCTTCAGCTTCAGCTGCAGCGTCGTCGCTGTTCAGGCGCGGCCCCCCCCTGAAGCAGAAGAAACATTTAACGTCAACTTCCGGCGCCATCCCGCCAGTTTTAGTTTCTTATTTTTAGGCTGTGTTTTTTATCATTATATATATAATAATAGTTGTTTTTTTAGAAATGTCCCGACCACCTTCAGCCGTGTGTCTGAGCAACCACGTTTCCCACGGGGATCGATAAACAATTCCGATTCCGATTCCGATGTACGATGTTAGTTCAAAAACGGCCAGGCGGAAGCGTGTTTGGCGCGTAGGCGTCGTCCTATCGGATTGACGGCGGGATAGAGAGGCAGAAGAGCGTGAAGTGATTATGGTGGGAGGAATAATGTTCACCTCTGGCCCTGCGTGGGGAAGCCACTGCGTGTGTTTGTGCGTGTGTGCGTGTGTGTGAGTGTGTGTGTGCGCGTGCGACTCTTGAGTGTATTCCATTTCTCCCTCTCTCTATCCGCCGTTCTTCTGACAGTCTCTTCCCCAAGCCCCTCCCCTTACTCTGAGCTTGCCTCTCAGTCTAATCTCTCCTCCTCATCCTCCCACTCAGTGCACTCCAGCAGCCCGCGGCCCACACGTGCACGCCCACGTGCACCGCAGCTCTACCTGTACTCAACGCGGCGATGATGGCGCCCTACCTGCCGTCTGCCAGGCTGGCGTCCGGGTCGACCAGGTCTGGCATGGCGGAGGGGGAGGAGCCTGTAATTGTCTCGAAAACGAGTTCGGGATCCAGGATGAAGAGGTCTTCCTGAGAAATGTCTGTCACGTAGTGCAGATGTTCCTGCGGAAACAACCGGGACGGTGCGACGTTACTATAACAAATACACGTACACATATTGAATAAGTATCCACGTGTACATGAAGCGATACTCACCTGTGCTCTGTCTATCCTGTAGAAGTGATCTGCTGTTGTAGCTGGAAACAGATCATAGCGTCACGCATTGAAATCTGGATCAGCACCAGAACGTTCTGGATTGTTCTCTATCCAGCAACCGTGAAAAGTCAAAGCCAATCAGAGTTGTGTCATTTTTAAACTTGATTTTTGAATCAATAAATGGAGTTAAAAGTTTTAGAAGGTAATATTTATGTTCCTGACCTCATTCTGGATCAGAACCAGGAGACATTTTTCCTGATGGTTCATATCGGACCCCTTTAGGACTGTGGTTTATCATTAGCCCCCCCATGGAGGTTATGAAAAACCACTGAACTAATGAAGTCAATTGCTAAAAGGTTTGTTTTACGGTTATTGAATATAGAAATGTAAATAAAAATACGATTCTCCATAAATCGAGTTCTAAAACTCGATATTTCTGATGTGTAACGAAGTTCTTAGAACTGAAAAGGATGCAGAAATGTGAAGTTTAAAAACTTGATCCAGAAGTAAAACTGTCAGCGTTGCTATGCGCAACCAACCCCCCCCCCCCCCCTTCTCTTCCCTTCAGCTTGCTTTGTTCTCTGCTTAATTCCTTCAGGACTCACAAGCCAAGCAGAGGTGTGTGTGTGTGTGTGCGTGCGCGGGGGTTATGTAAGATGCAGAGGTTCTTTTTAATGAGATATTTCCCGGTAAGCTTCTGCTGTCTGAAATTAATATTCATGAGCTTCAGCAACGAAAAATGAAACAATCCGAGGAACTAATAGAATATTCTGAGTACGACACCGCACTCGCGCTGATCGCCACAGGTGCGTAACGTCGAGTCAGACACACAAGCGGGTTTTTATGTGGTTTTTTTTTGCAGTAGCTTTGTTCTGTGGTATTTGGACGTGTATTTCTGGGTCACGTACATAAAAGAAATAAAAAAATAGCACTGTCAAACATCACACTCATCCTCTCTTCTGCCTCGCCAGCTCGATTCCTCATTTGCCACAGTTACTACCTCCACCGCCAGCTACCCATTGTGTAACCCCCCCCCCCACACACACACACACACACGTGGGCAATACATGGGTAGGAATTTAGAGGTAATCTCCATAAAAATCCTACATGTTGTTCCGACTGCAGATGAAAACAAGCACGGATACGATGTTAGTGGGTGAAGGTGTGTGTGTGTGTGTGTGTCAGATCCTTTAGATCTCAGCCCCCCCCCCCCCCCCCCCCCCACGCACTTCATAGGCATCACTGCCAAATGCATCTCTCCCCACCCCCACCCCACAGACACACTTCTACCACAGGATATTATTCTCTTTACTCTCACATCACAAGGATTCTTATTACTTTCTGAAATCAGGAATCAACTCCTAGCATCCTCTCTCTCTCTCTCTCTCTCTCTCTCTCTCTCTCTCTCTCTCTCTGCAGTGAAATAATAAAAGGTGTGTAATTTCCTGCTCTTTAAATCTGATAATGTTCCGGTGTTGGTCGCTTGGCCAGCTCCACATCAGCACCAGCGCCACCGATTGCCTTGGTGGTTTCGGCCCCTTCTTTGCCTTTTCTGCTCCAACAGGAGCACAAACTCTCGGATGAGAGGTGAAACGTCTCAAATCTTACGTCCTCCCTCTTTTTTTCTTGCTATACGTGATTCACCGTGACCTTGGATGACGGTGAAGGTGATGTACTTACAGTCTAGGAAACACCACTTTGGAGATAGTCTCTGAACGATCTCTTCCTCAGCCGGCTCCTCCTGAATTTCAAGCAGACAAAACAGGAAAGAGATCAGATTGACCCCCCCCCCAAGGATAAAATGTGTTTGTGATATTTAAGATCTCCTGATCCAGCAAGAATAAATCTGAAATGTTTTCATGAAATCTGTTGACTTGAACAAAGTTTTTCACACATTAACGTCGACATGCCTTATTACTGCAACTTTCTGTATTTTAGCACCACTTTTTTATTTTTTTTTCCGCCTTCAATTAGGACAGAATGCTGCAGGAAAACCTTTAACAAGATCAGAAAACAGACACCTCATTAAAGCGACTCCGTGCTCCGAGCTGCTGCTCGCCGTAGCGCTTGGTTTGAAACCTTGGTCTTTGTTCACAGCGCTAAATGTTCCAAGTCCCTTTTTCCATCTGTGAACCTCTGCCCCCCCCCCCCCCCACACACACACACACACACACACACACACAACCCTGTCAGACATTGCCAGTCCACCACAATCAAGGACTATATGCCAACATGTCTTCCTCATGCTTTGTCTACAGGGGAACAATGTCAGAATAAAAAACAATTGAATTATATAGATGGTAATGTATTATCTGCAAGCACGTCACAGCAGGGTGCAAGACGCTGGCAGGCAAGGCATGCATGGAACGACACACCCAGGTAGCGGGCGTAGCGTACAGGGACACCTGAACCCGGGGACGGACCGGAGACCCCAGAGTCCAGATGGAGGACGCCTCCAAAAGGTGGTCGAGAACAATCGAGCCAAGATCCTGCGAGACTGGATCTTCCTTTAGCGAGGGCAGGTGAAGGCAACAGTGGTGATCGGGGCACTAGGGGCAGTAACCCCCCCCCCCCCCAAGCTGGGTGCATGGCTCCAGTAGTGATTGGGGCAGTAGGGGCAGTAGCCCCCTTGCTGGGTGCATGGCCCCAGTGGTGACCAGGGCACTAGGGGCAGTAGCCCCCAAGCTGGGTGCATGGCTCCAGTAGTGACCGGGGCACGAGGGGCAGTAGCCCCCAAGCTGGGTGCATGGCTCCAGCAGTGATCGGGGCACTAGGGGCAGTAGCCCCCCCAAACTGGGTGCATGGCTCCAGTGGTGACCGGGGCACTAGGGGCAGTAACCCCCCCCCAAGCTGGGTGCATGGCCCCAGTAGTGATCGGGGCAGTAGGGGCAGTAGCCCCCATGCTGGGTGCATGGCTCCAGTGGTGACCAGGGCACTAGGGGCAGTAGCCCCCAAGCTGGGTGCATGGCTCCAGTAGTGACCGGGGCACGAGGGGCAGTAGCCCCCAAGCTGGGTGCATGGCTCCAGCAGTGATCGGGGTACTAGGGGCAGTAGCCCCCCCAAACTGGGTGCATGGCTCCAGTGGTGACCGGGGCACGAGGGGCAGTAGCCCCCCCAAGCTGGGTGCATGGCTCCAGTGGTGATCGGGGCACTAAGGACAGTAGCCCCCCCAAGCTGGGTGCATGGCTCCAGTAGTGATCGGGGCAGTAGCCCCCAAGCTGGGTGCATGGCTCCAGTGGTGACCGGGGCACTAGGGGCAGTAGCCCCCCCAAGCTGGGTGCATGGCTCCAGTAGTGATCGGGGCAGTAGCCCCCAAGCTGGGTGCATGGCTCCAGTGGTGACCGGGGCACTAGGGGCAGTAGCCCCCCCAAGCTGGGTGCATGGCTCCAGTAGTGATCGGGGCAGTAGCCCCCAAGCTGGGTGCATGGCTCCAGTGGTGACCGGGGCACTAGGGGCAGTAGCCCCCCCAAGCTGGGTGCATGGCTCCAGTAGTGATCGGGGCAGTAGCCCCCAAGCTGGGTGCATGGCTCCAGTGGTGACCGGGGCACTAGCCCCCCCAAGCTGGGTGCATGGCTCCAGTAGTGATCGGGGCAGTAGCCCCCAAGCTGGGTGCATGGCTCCAGCAGTGATCGGGGCACTAGGGGCAGTAGCCCCCCAGGCTGGGTGCATGGCTCCAGTAGTGATCGGGGCAGTAGCCCCCCCCCCAAGCTGGGTGCATGGCTCCAGTAGTGATCGGGGCACTAGGGGCAGTAGCCCCCCAGGCTGGGTGCATGGTTCCAGTAGTGATTGGGGCAGTAGCCCCCCCCCAAGCTGGGTGCATGGCTCCAGCAGATACCAGGAACAACGTCCAGGACAGCCCAGATCCTGCTCGAACCCTTAAGTTCCCAGGAGGCACTATACCGGCCGGGTGGGCGAGTCGATGATTATACTATACACAGTATATATATATATATATATATATATATATATATATACACACACACACACACACACAGTGTACTTCACTTCACAGTCACTTAACTGTCAGTACTGCAGTCATGCTGCGCTTCGTCCGTCCGTACAGTGACTCACGAGAAGCCGTTTCACGCTCCCATTAACTCGCGCCCTGTTCACCGCTTGAGTTCGTGTCGAGAGCAACGGCAATGCTTCTAGAATTCTTGTTAATTATAGGACACATAAAAAAAAGCACGAGGGTCGAATCCCAACCTATCCAGACCCCCAAAATAATTAGACATCCAAAGGCAAGATTCCCATCATGCATCCATCGTGGGAAACGCCTGCCGTAATATCGCATGGAACTGCTCATACTTCCTGATTATTAAAGCCGTCTCGGAAGCTTTGGAAATGCAGGGATTTTGCATGCCCCCCCCCCCCATGCAGGCTGTGACAGAGCCTTGCTCTGTAAACACCTCTCTCACCCTCCTCCCTATTCGCCCGTAATCCTGCCGTCAAGTTCAGCAACACGACTAAAAGACGAAATGCCTGCAAGGCTTTTGCAGAAAACGTGGAAGCACGGAATCAAAAGAAGAACTCGGTCTGACGGCGTTTTCTCTTTGACTTCTGATGTCTCTTCGGCATGTAATTTGTCTTTTGTGCATATTAGAAAGAAAAGGGGGGGAGGGGGAAACTGGGGCTGAGATTCTTTTCTGTTCTGGCTAGATTCAGCATGCCCTTTGGGCTCATTATCCCAAAACAAGTATTTAAGTATCTTAAAAAGTATTTCAGCAAACCAATAAATAGTTTTGTTGTCGTTTCCATCTCTTTCTCATGGTGATTTTTTTTAATGGATTCCTCATTCTAGTTGTGTCTGGAAGGTTTTTTTGTCCTGATCTTGCTTGACTCATTGTTTGTATTTGTGTATTTGTATTGTGTAATACATGATTTGATACATTTTCTGCCCTGGAGCGCTGCTTCTGTTTACGTGTGGGCGTTTAAGTGCTAGTTTGGTTTGATGTGGGGGGGGGCAGAGAGAGAAATAGAGACAGAGACAGTGTGTGTGTGTGTGTGTGTGTGTGTGCATCTCTCAATGAACATTAAATACACACCGAATACTGTGCGTTTTGCTCATCTGAATATCACCTTTTCTCTCGCTTGCTCTTTTGGGCCTAAACGTAACCCTAAGGAACCGTAATTTGTTAGCGAATAAGCGTGCCTCTGCAGCCGAGCCAAAGCAGCAATGCAAATCACAAGCGTCCAACTACCAACCTGCAGCCTCAGTGGACAGAGGGGAGTCCTACAGAGGAAGAGGGCAGCATGGGAGTGAGGAGGAGAGGAAGAGGAGGCTCGATGATTCAAACGGCAGAGAACAGAAGCCATTCCAAAGAACCAGGCTTATATATGAAGTACAATTTAGGCAACGCTGTGAAGAACAGATGCCTTCCCAATAGTAGTGCATGTTGAACACGTGTCTGCTTGTATTTGTACGCTTTAATCTTGAACAAATGCCCAACACCGTTTTTGCTGAAATGCAAAGTCGCGGTCTATTTTCGAAGGTCTTTTTACTTTGCAGCATTTTCTTCACGTATTCCTTTTGCACAATACTGTAAATGTCATCCTTACAAATGCTGCTTTCACAGCAATAATACAAACAGAAAGATTAGAAAGAGCGAAACTAGGAAATGTTTGTTTCCAAATTTCCCTGAAACATTTCCTAGTGTCACTTTAAAGTGTTGCTTATATACCGTGTTCTTTTGCACTATATTTTAGCTTGCTTAGTAAACTGTATTTATATGGTTATGTGTATTGAGAACTATCTAGAATACTTCCTGGATGTACATAAATGCATACATGTATACATGCCTCTCCTCTAGAAACAATACACTTAAGTAAAAGCAATGTTATTTTTTTCTCACATATTTATGTTAATGAGGCAAATAATCAAATTACATTATTTTGTACTACTTTGATTAGCTTGTGGGGGGGGGGGGGGGGGGGTTGAAGCGCTAATTTGGAATTGAATCAGGATGGATTTTTAAAACGCTTTCATTTCTGTCATTTTCATCTTGTTTCATGATCTCATAACGTCCTCCGGTCCCTCCTTACCTCCTGCAAACGGTTGATGCATTCCCTGCAGCCTTCCAAGTCGATGTCGCCAGGTACCATGATCGGTCCGAGAGGAATGGCTGGAGGTGCAGAGGAACAAAACAGTGATCCAAGGAGCACCGGCCTCCATTTAAAAAGGGCAGCACTTAGCTTCTGCCCTCAATGTCAACTCCTGGTTATCTAGCAGGTACTGACAAAGACCTGATATTCACATGAATATGCAAAGAAAGGTGGTACTTTTAGGGCCTGTATGTAGTTTGGGTAAATGTTGCTGTGGTGCAGATTACAATCCCATATATGTTGCGTGCGTCTGTATAAATAATCTCCAATTCAGATGAAAGACAACGTGAATGACGAGTTAATCTGGCAATTCCTAACTAAAGCAAATCATTCCAACACAATCCATCCCTGATGCTCGGCGACAAAAGTACAAGTACAAAAGGTAACGGCGCCACCCAGTGTTCATATACTAAACATAAACCGGTCAAAGACGTGTGTGTGATTCCTTACACGCCTGCCGTAGTTTTTCGTTGTCATGGTGAAGCGCTTCGTAGTCGCTCATGCTGATTTTGCTGACCCTGATTCCCAGTTTGTCCGGGACCGACTGCTGGCTGAGGAAACGACAAACAGCAAATGTAAACTACTGAGGGAGAGTCAGGGTGAACTATAATCATGTGTGTGTGGGGGGGGGGGGGGGGGGCATACTCATCGAGGTGCGGCGGCGAGGACCGTCCTTTGGTCTTCTGAACCATGTTCGCTTGGTTCCTGCGGCTGATGCGGATGACAGAAGGCGCGAGCCGGCACGGTTCACCGTCCACCTCGAGTAAATACATCAGTCGCTGGTAAGTATTTCAGTACTACGGAAGCTTATTGCATTCACTGAAGAAACAAACGTTTCTGTTTTCCTGAATTTATGAGATAACTTCAAAGAAACAGCGCAGTATCCATCCAATCAGAAAGGCACTTTCTTCTGAGCAACCGCAGAGACTTGAGGTGCCGACGCAGAGTCGATAAACTGAGAACAATCCCTTCACGTTTACTCAGAGTATTTCCCAGCGTCTTAAACCAAGATGAAAATAAACGTGAACAGAACGAGTAAAATAAGTAGGCCTACAGAATTATTTCAGAAAAACAGAAAAAATATTACCTCTAATAACAGAAAAAATACCTCTAATAACATTAAAAAAAATATTTATCATAAATTTATCTCATTAAATACAGGAAAACAGAAAAAATAAATAATTGAATGCAATAAGCTTCCGTACAATACCCTTTAAACACAAATAAATGTCGGTACTACTGGCCAAAGGTAGTATCTCCGCGGCGGAGGTAATAATCCGGATTAACTGTGTGAATATGAATCTTGAATTTTAGATGGACGTGTATCTGCAGTACACGCACCTGTACTGGGAGCGGTTTCCTCGTGGTGAGGACGACCTCTCGGCACTGAATCAACCTTTCGCCGTGACCTCCGACCTGGAGGGTAGCCTGCAACGCACGCACAATATTTAATCTCACATTGCAGCCATTAATCCCAGTTATCTCCCCTGGTTACTATGGTTACGAGGAAACGGTGCGCGCCGTACCAGCGAGGTCATAGTGAATCCGATGACCTCGATGTAGCCGTCGTCGTGGCGTTGAGGCTCAAAGTCGTGATGCTCGCTGGGGTTCCCCCAAGGCGTCGTGCCCGCACAGTACCTGGCAAATCCGACAACTGTCAATAATACACACACAAGTACAAGTAGAATGATGTACGAGTATTTAGCAGTAGTATCACCTGGGGATGTTGAGGAAGACCAAACACTGCAGCTTCAAGTCTTGAGCCTTTGATGTTAAATCAATGCCGTCGCACTGCGGACACAGAGAAACACGCGGATAAAGAGCGCGAAGGAGGGAACGGCACGAAGGAGGGAACGGCACAAAGGAGGGAACAGCCTGAAGGAGGGAACAGCCTGAAGGAGGGAACAGCCTGAAGGAGGGAACGGCGAGAATGAGGGAACGGCGAGAATGAGGGAACGGCGAGAATGAGGGAACGGCCTGAAGGAGGGAACGGCCTGAAGGAGGGAACGGCACAAAGGAGGGAACGGCCTGAAGGAGGGAACGGCACAAAGGAGGGAACGGCACAAATGAGGGAACGGCCTGAAGGAGGGAACGGCGAGAATGAGGGAACAGCCTGAAGGAGGGAACGGCACAAAGGAGGGAACGGCCTGAAGGAGGGAACGGCGAGAATGAGGGAACGGCCTGAAGGAGGGAACGGCACGAAGGAGGGAACGGCCTGAAGGAGGGAACGGCGAGAATGAGGGAACGGCCTGAAGGAGGGAACGGCACGAAGGAGGGAACGGCCTGAAGGAGGGAACGGCACGAATGAGGGAACGGCCTGAAGGAGGGAACGGCCTGAAGGAGGGAACGGCCTGAATGAGGGAACGGCCTGAAGGAGGGAACGGCCTGAAGGAGGGAACGGCGAGAATGAGGGAACGGCCTGAAGGAGGGAACGGCGAGAATGAGGGAACGGCCTGAAGGAGGGAACGGCCTGAAGGAGGGAACGGCCTGAAGGAGGGAACGGCGAGAATGAGGGAACGGCCTGAAGGAGGGAACGGCCTGAAGGAGGGAACGGCCTGAAGGAGGGACCGGCGGTAAACTCACCACCACCTGGATGTGCTTGGTCAGATCTCTGGAGCTCCTCATCAGGAAATCGGAGAACGCCGTCTGGACGAGAGACAAACAGAGTTTTAGTTTCTCGATTTGAACAGAAACAGCATGAAGCATGTTTCACTGACACAAACCTGAAACACGGAGTTTTACTCACCCCGGCGTAGAACATCTTATTCCTGAAGCGGCTGGTAAACCTCTCCGGGTTGGCCTCTGAGACAACGAGACGGAGAGACAGTAAATATACGTGGAAGATTCCACTCAAAAAGCAGTAGATTCTTCAAATAACACGTACCTGTATTCTAATACGTACATTTACATCGAGTAATATACTTTTGATGATTAAGTGTTCCTTTGTTTGTTTGTATTGTGGTTAGCAACAAATGCCAACGTACCTCTGGACTCGTGGAACTCGAGAGTCACGCGGGCATCAAACCCGAGACTGAAGTAATTATTGAAAATATCCAGAGGAAGCTGGGACGCACAAAAATACACACAGAAATACACACAAATATCACCAGATACCAGCGACGTCTGGGCTTCGTGACCCAGATATAGTCCACGTTGGAGCAGCTAAACAATTATGAGCGGCCCCAAGAGTATATAAAACCTGTTGTGTGTGTGTGTGTGTGTGTGCGTGCGTGCGTGCGTGCGCGCGTGTGTGTGCGTGTGTGTGCGCGCGTGCGTGCGTGCGTGCGTGCGTGCGTGTGTGTGTGTGTGTGCGTGTGTGTGTGCGTGTGTGCGTGTGTGTGTGTGTGTGCGTGTGTGTGTGCGTGTGTGTGTGCGTGTGCGTGTGTGCGCGCGTGTGCGTGTGTGTGCGTGTGTGTGTGTGTGCGTGTGTGTGTGTGTGTGTGCGTGTGTGCGTGCGTGTGTGCGTGCGTGCGTGCGTGCGTGTGTGCGTGTGTGTGTGTGTGTGCGTGTGTGTGTGCGTGTGTGTGTGCGTGTGTGTGTGCGTGTGCGTGTGTGCGCGCGTGTGCGTGTGTGTGTGTGTGTGTGTGTGCGTGTGTGCGTGCGTGTGTGTGCGTGCGTGCGTGCGTGTGTGCGTGTGTGTGTGTGTGTGCGTGTGTGTGTGCGTGTGTGCGTGTGTGTGTGTGTGTGCGTGTGTGTGTGCGTGTGTGTGTGCGTGTGCGTGTGTGCGCGCGTGTGCGTGTGTGTGCGTGTGTGTGTGTGCGTGTGTGTGTGTGTGCGTGTGTGTGTGTGCGTGTGTGTGTGTGCGTGTGTGCGTGTGTGTGTGTGTGTGTGTGTGCGTGTGTGTGCGTGCGTGCGCGCGTGCGTGCGTGTGTGCGCGTGTGCGTGCGTGTGTGTGTGCGTGTGTGTGTGCGTGTGTGTGCGTGCGTGTGCGCTCACCTTGTCATTTTGCTGCTCGTCTGCGTCGGCGCCGGCATCGTGGTTCGGCTCAACGTGGAGATTCCATCTGTCCAGCTGGACGACATTTCCGTCCTCAACGTGGGACAGGATCTTCGACAGAGGCTCGTCTGTGTAGCCCTGGAACACACACGGGGGCAATGCATTGTGGGAAATGGAGGAAAAGCCCGAATCGAATGAGCTTTTCAAATTCTAAGAACACGAAAAGCTCAAATAAAGCACGCGTTTAAGAATGCTAACGGTGTGTGCGTGTGCGTGTGCGTGTGCGTGTGCGTGTGTGTGTGCGTGTGTGTGTGTGTGCGTGCCGTTGCCTGTACCCACCCCTCCCCAGTTGAGCGTCCTGGCGAGATCATTTCCTGTCCCCAGCGGTAACACGGCAACAGGAGGTTGAGGATTTAATCCCAGTTCGTCGAGACAATTCAGAATCCAGCCCACCTGGTTTGATACACGCAGAGATGCAGTTAGAGAGAGATGTGCGTGCACCCACCCACCCACCCACACACACACACACACGCGCTCACGCACACACATTTGGAGTTACTCTCCTACTACTCACGGTTCCGTCGCCTCCACAGGCCAGGATCCGCAGGTTGGGGACTTTATGATACAGCTCGAGACTATAAACACAATCGTTAGTGATCATTGCAATATGCAAATACAATTATCTGTGTGTGTGTGAGAGAGAGAGAGAGAGAGAGAGAGAGAGAGAGACACTTACCCCTCCTTTGGTCCTTTTGGGCTCAGGTCAAATACCTGCCTTGGGTTCAGGCACCACATGAAGGACTGCAGGATCTTTGCGCCCTGTCCCAAAGAGAAACCAGCAGATAGTGGGGGGGGGTGCAGAGCAACTAAAACGAGTTCACGCTAACGGCCGAATGATGAACTGACTAGCGGCCACGTTGTCTTCATAAATAGATACCTGGTTCCCTCCACTCTTGGGATTGACAAACACCAACAGCGGTTTCATCAGCGGCGAAGGAATGGGTCGGATCACAAACGGCTTCCACGCTCGTCCTTCCTGTCGAACGAGAACATTTAAAGATCGGTTTGTGAACTCGAGGTTTTCTCGTCTCGGGATGCTCTACGGGCTTCTGTAACCCAAAACCCAAACACAAACGCAGCATGAATATAAGCGTTTGTGTGCGTGCAGAGCTTCCTTAGATGCTAACCTCGCCACCTTTCTTGCTGCCTTTCCTCTTGAAGGACGTTCTCTTCTTTTTCTTCGCAGATTTCAAAGAGGGCTTTTTGGAGAAACAAAACAGTGCGGCTTGATTTAATGACAGGCAAAAAGGAAAAATGTTGTTTTACAAACGAGGTTGGATAAAAGTCAAACTACATTTCTTGCATCGACCTCGATCATTGTTATAATGGATCTATTAAATAGAACAAGCTTTCGTTTCAGCCCTGCTAAAAGTGGAGGATAAATGAAGCAGGAAATGTTACATTTAGGAACCACGTTTCAGAGTCAGTACCTGATGGCGTTTGACATGAACGATCCACGTGGGCGGAACTATGAGGGCAGCGTGAGCTCCTATTGGACAAACCTCCTTAATGTGCTGCATGGTGAAGCAGGCCTCTCTGTTGTGGCACTAACAGAGACACACTTTTATTACGTGATCCGTCAGATATAAGTTATATAAGTGAACATGTTAATACGCTCACAGCCTGTTTGCACCACGAGCAGCTGATGGCCACAATCTCCTTACTGTGGAACGCAAACTTCTGCTGGAAGCCCTACGCAGAGGGAAGGAGAAAACCCGCTTCTGATCGTCTTAATGCTGAAAATGAAAAACTTATATACATGAACAAAATGACCTCTCACCTTCCCACATTGTTTGCATTTGCCTTCCTGTCGTCGCCGAAGCACCCAATGATGATGCACTGGCTGAAAATATACCCCCCAAAAAAGACGCTTTTTAGTATCTTCGAATTTTCCTTTACCATAATGGCAAAAAAAATACAAGTCAAAATAAAAACTAAACAACTACTATGGAATCTGTGTTCAGCAGGAACTTACATGATGACATCAATCATTTTATTGATGTTTCACTTAATTGCTCATGGGCAACCCCGCCCATAAAACTGATGAGAATTTCAGAACTCACCTCTCGGTTGTTCCTCGAGCTCGATTCTCTGAAAGATGGTTTGCACGTGAAATTAATCTGAAGGCAAACACAAAGAGCCGAGAGGAATCAGATACGGGATTCTTAACTTGCTGCATGAAAACACACATCAGGCTTTGTGTGAGGTTTAAATGAAATCAGAACTAAAGAAATGTGTAATTTATTAATCCCGTTGGATCAAATGTGAAAAATTCCTGTTCAGGAAGCACAAAATTTATGTTTTGAATAATTCCATCTGTCAAAATCTGACATTTGAGCCTTCAAAATGAATAAATGCATTTATTCGGTTCATGCTTTTTATTTTACTTCAAGGATGGATGACAATAGGATCTATTATGCTACGCTGTTCCATATCATTTGCGTAGAGCCTGCGTGTTAAAGGCATGAGGAAGTGTATTACCCGCTTCAGCTCTTCTATGCAGATGATGTGAGCAACTATCTTGCAGGCAGCACACTTCCTCCGACTGGCAGACTTTTGCTAGAAGGAAGAAAGAACACGTTTCCGGTAACGAAGGCAGAAAAAGGTTAAACGGCGCGAGCTGGAACAAGACACACAGAAATTGAGGGTTATTATCGTGTAATTACCAGCGCTCGCGCGACACAGTGCTCTTCTCCCACGTAGCAGTAGTCCCCAGACACATTCGTCTCAAACCAGATGTGATCGCCACAGACAGCTGACTCCTACACAGATTAGAGGCCGACTCACAGTTACCGTCCACAGGTCAACAGACACGTCGGGAATGAAACGGGACGCGGCGACGGGAGAGAGCGAGGGGGCGGGGCCCGCAGGTGATACCGCGTCACACTGATACCACGACTCACAGTCCAGTCCACGGCGCCGCAGACGGCGCCTTCCGACTCGGTTCTGCTCAGACAGGATGCGCCGGGCTCACAGGGTAGCTGGTCCGGTTTGGTTACCGCCTTCCTGTAAATGGGGCGAAGAGGAAGAGGCTGAAGTCAAAGTCGAGAGATTTAAAAAGAATCCTTCATTGGATTCTTGGACTTTTAAATGTGTGCATCCAGAAACAAACAAGAAATAAATCTGTGTGTGCGTGTGTGTGTGTAGCTGTTACGTAACCTTCTACATTGATAATCCCCCTTCTGGACCTGCATTCCCCCCCCCCCCCCCCACCCTCTCTCTCTCTCTCTCTCTGCTTTCACACCACGCCACCGCCCCCTCCTTCCGGCCTCACCTCCTGCTGAACAGCTTGAGTCCACTTAGAGACCTGGAGCAGCCGCTCAGCGTTTCCTTCTCTTCCTCCTCGCAGACGGGAGGAGGCGAAAAGGCACCCGGCGGGAGCGCGGAGGAGGAGGGCGGCAGCGAGGAGCTCGAGGAAGAGGAGACGGAACTGAATTCTCCTTCTCCCCCTTTCGCATTGACGAATCCTTCTCCCTCACCGTCCGTCACCCCATTTCTTTCCGGGGCAGCACCGCCGCCACAAACCTCGAGTCTCATCCCACGTCCCGGATCCGTATCTGCGACCGGGTCAGGATCCATGACCTGAACCGGGTCTGCCTCGTCTCGGCGGAACCAGCTTCAACTCCGGACGCTTGCAAAGCTCACGTCCCCCGGAAGATCCGGTAAACGGAGGACTCTGGAGGCTCCTTTAAGTGTTTCAAATAATCCCTCGAGGAATTCTTGGAAGTTCTTAAAAAGTTCTGACTTCAGGTTATATGAAACCACCATGCTGGAAGTATTTCCTGGACGTCGTTTTAGAGCCAAACTGCTCCGGGACGTCAGAGACGGCTGCTCTGTTGACGCGAGAAAGTCAATAATCTAAAGGACAAACAAAGGTGTGCACGTGCGTGTGTGTGTGTGTGTGTGCGTGAGATTAGTGCAGGGTCCTAAAGGAGAGATAATCCCTTCCTGCATTCCTCTCCACGGCGTTTACTCAGTTGCAGTACTGTCAGTATTTTTTGCAGTAGTCCACTTCCCTGGGACTCGAACTCT
>NC_090920.1:4337089-4374589 GCF_040956055.1 Brachionichthys hirsutus | reverse complement strand
TCTTAACCATGTTCAAAGAAAGAGTATTCAATTCAATTCAATTGTATTCCAGTAGTATACCCTTCAAACTTTTAGAGCTTGAACCCAAGTAATTTTTTTTACAAAATAAACAGCAGTGGTCCAACAACTGAGTCCTGTGGCACAGAAGGAAAGTGGTAAATAGCGGTAATTATACTCTCAAAGTATTTTAAGACACATCAGACTTCACACCAGTGTCGGCCGGACAACAGAGGGCGGCAGCGCACCTCCCTCGTCATTGTCCTGTGAGGGGTCGTCACAGATCAACATCCTCACCCTGTCCAAAAATTGCAGTCTTCTCATCTTCAAGAATATGAATGAATGAATGAATGAACGAAACAGGAACAACTTGCAGAGTATAGCCTTGCTTTTTGCTTCTCAAGATGACGCTGAACAAATCACGATTGTCCACAGAATGGAAGCTAAGGACCCAAAAAAATTGTTGTCCATAGCTTCATTGATACACAGTGACGATTATAGCACTACGCTCTAATTATGAACTTGGAACGTATTAAAAGGCAAGTCAGATTAGAAATATATTTTAATCGGTTCATTTGCCAGCATTACCATAATCATCTTATATCATAATCAGTTTATATATCATAATAATTCTTATATATCATAATCAGTTTATATATCATAATAATTCTTATATATCATAATCAGTTTATATATCATAATCAGTTTATATATCATAATAATTCTTATATATCATAATCAGTTTATATATCATAATAATTCTTATATATCATAATCAGTTTATATATCATAATCAGTTTATATATCATAATCAGTTTATATATCATAATAATTCTTATATATCATAATCAGTTTATATATCATAATCAGGAAATAGTGCAGATTTGCACATTCGAGCTCAGGCTAATTTATTTCTGGTAGATACCATTGGTGCAATTTTATTTTATTTTAAAGCAGAAATCATGAACACAAGCGCACCCTGCACCCTGCCAGGTTGCGAGATTGTCGACCAAAACAGCTTTTCAGAGCGGCGGATAGAAAACACAAAATGTCTGCTGCATTGATAAAAAAAAAAAAAAACCTCAGAATGCTGACTCTCCTGAACCGCAGCCAGTCTCATGGCATTTACGTCCGGTCTGCAGCAACAACCTCCCAAAAGCGGTTCCAGCCATTACTGCCCCCATCCGAGCTCTTGGTCTGGGGGGGGGGGGGTGCATGGGGCAGTTAAGCCCCGGTACTCGCGAGCCAAAGTCCGAGAGGATTAAACTAATACAGGTGGCAGGAAGCCGCCAGCGGTTAAAACAACAAGCATGAAACTGCTCATTAGAAATTACTGTCAGTCATCGGCAACATTTATATTTATACACATGCTGATTTTATTGTATACTCCATGTTGTACATGTATTCCCTCACCGTCCGTTGCAATCTGGTTGAAATGTCTGCCTGTTTTTTTTCCTCAACATTCTCATCCACATGGTGATCTGGATCAGCACCAAAAGGTTCTAGATTGTTCTGGGTATCTTTGTACACCAGCCATGAAAAGTAAAACTGAATCAGAGTTGTATTTTTAACAGATTTTTAACTGTAGATTTTTTCTAATTGCATTCTCAATTGGCCGAAATGCTCGATAATATCTGTGGTTAGATAGCGACCCCCCCCCCCCCCTCACCCTACACAACTGTGTCAAATTCCATAAACATTGGTCACCAATCAACGGAGATATTGAGGAACAATATGAAGCTCCATTGACTGCAATGTTACCGACAGATTCAAGATGATCCATAATCCAAGATCTCTTCTGGATCACCAAAATGGTCTCATCTGTTCCTGGTAACGTCCCCAACATGTCCTGAAAATGTCACGATGTGTCTGGAACCTTTTGAGTTACGCATTCTTCACTGCCCTGAACAGCATTTACTTTGCTGCCTGATCTCACCCCCCCCCCCCCCCCCCCTCTCAGTCCAGCAGGGTTTGTTTTGGCAGCTCTGGGTGTCTGCTGCGTGTATTCATTGCCCCCCCCCCACCCCCTGATTCTGCTGACAGGACCCGACCCAACCCGCCATGAGATAATTCCATTCCAAAGGGATCGTGGCTAAAGCCTCTCTTTCTGGCTCTCAGGTATATAAAGAGGCGTCGTCGGCGTTGCGGAGAGCAAATCACTGGAAACATTCCTCACTCCTTATCAGCCTTTTTGTTCCATCTACCTTGTCTCGCCTCTCTTCCATTACCTGCTGGACTCAGATCTGAGCAGGTACATCTGTCACCCCAAGCAAAGCCAAGCCAGGATATCCCAAACCGCCTCCAGTCACCATGGATATTTCCATCCAGCGTCCCTGGTTCAGGCGCAACCTGGGCTCTGCCTACCCTGCCCGGCTTTTTGACCAGTTTTTTGGAGAGGGCATGTTTGACTTTGACCTCTACCCCTACACCACCTCCACCACCAGCCCTTATTACAGACAGTCGCTGTTTCGCAGCTTCTTGGACTCTTCCAGCTCCGGCATCTCTGAGGTAACGACGTATACTTCACAGCTCTTCAAGCGTTTGCGTGCTCATAGAGGACGAGACACAGGCGGGGTCATCGGAACTTTCTTGAAGACTCTTTCCTTTGCATTGTCGTGACGGTTGTTCGGTTAACTTTGTTGACTCTGTATCCAAACGTAACTTCTCTCATCTAATTTATCTTTATACGCAACAACTACCAGGTGAGGTCTGACAGGGACAAGTTCACAATCTACCTAGATGTCAAGCACTTCTCTCCCGACGACCTCAGCGTGAAAGTCACCGACGACTATGTGGAGATCCAGGGGAAGCACGGAGAGCGGCAGGTAGTGTTCTCCGTCTCTCTCTCTCTCCTTCAGACTTCACTTATGGAGTCAAAAAGAGCTCTTGAATGACGCTCGTCACCAAGTTTTGCTTTAGTCCAGCACAATGTCCGGTGTTTAGCAAGATAACTCAAAAAGTTCTGCACGGATCTTGGGTGAAAAGTTGGGAATGTTACCAGGAAGGGAAGGGTTAAAAATATACATCAACTCTGATTGGCTTTTACTTTTACTTTCATGTGTGGAAATTTCATAATCAATAATTCAGTGCTCCAAAAATGGAAGAACTGCGCCCCCTGCTGGAAGATCAATACGACCTAGATTCATAGAAACTAGAATCAGAACACTTTATTAACCTCAGAGGATAAGAGTACCTCAATGTAAGGTACTCTGATATTCCTTTTCCATTGAGGTGAGTATTTTATCTTGTATCGTGGATGCCGTACTTGCTCAGGTTTCCTGTATTCATTCCTAACGCCTGCTGCTCCTTTTCCCAGGATGATCACGGCTACATCTCCCGCGAGTTTCACCGCCGCTACCGCCTCCCTTCCAACGCCGACCAATCAGCAATCACCTGCACCCTGTCACCCGACGGCCTGCTGACCCTGACTGGGCCAAAGGCGGGCGGAGAAACCAGCCGCAACGAGCGCAGCATCCCCGTCGCCCATGACGACAAGACCAACGCTGCCGCATCCTCTTAGACGGTTTTGGTGTCTTTCCATATTAACCCTTCCCCCTCCGTAGACTTTTCTTAGGGAATTATCGCAGCATCGTTAGTATCTTTGCTTAGAGATTAACACAGATCTCCTAATGGGGGGGTGGACGAATGAAGAACAGACATTGGCCGAGCTCCATTGTCATTGTTCCGTGTAAAATCACCTGCCAGCGCAGACGCTTTGGGTTCATTTCGGAGGTAGATCCTCACACATCCTCGTGTCTCCATCAGTAAAAGGCTGCTTCCATTCTTGTGCTGACTACTTTGAACCTTCTACTTCCTCGTCTTCAAACATAATCCCGTAGTCTAGACCTTGTTCATTGGATGCCTGCTCGGTACCCGAAAGAGAGACATAATAAAGTTGCACAATGAACACGAAACGGCGTCTGTGAGGATTGTGTTTTACTCCCAGCATCGGGTTTCATTTGGTGCTATCGCTAAGACGCTAACGCCAGTTGTTATTATTCAACCCAAGAAGATGCCTTCAGTGTCTCTGACACAGCCCGGAACACATTTAGTAAAAAAAACTAATTATAAATCTTGCCCAATAGACGCGCTTTTATTTTGTAAATTAATCTGATGGTGCAACAAGAACGTATCTGATCCCAGCGTTAAAGGAAAGTGGTTTATTTCAGTTCTGTTTCCTAAAACAAACCGGTTTAAATTCGATGAAGACTTTTTTACGTCTCTTTACATTGAAGAAGAAGCAATAATAGCACAAACACAGACCGAACATTAAAACGTTAAACACAGGACACCTGGAACGATGGATCCGTTTACATCCCCCCATCATCCTGGAAACACACACACACACACACACACACACACACACACACGCACTACTGCTAGAGCACTTAAGGTCCTCTTTGCTTACAAGGGCTCAAGAAGGGGCTTCGAGTACCTGCGCGAGGGCCTGCAGCTCCTCCAGGGTCTGCTGGGCAATCGCTTTCAGGCAGGGCTGCTGGGAGGAGGCGAGCCGGCCGACGCCAGCCTGGAACTCGTGCTCGAGGAGAGACGAGCGGAGCAGGAGCAGCATCTGCTCGTCCAGCATGACCGACTGCAGGAGGCGCAGGGAGTGGAAGCACACCTCCCAGTCGACATCTGTCAGGCAGAGATGAACTTTGTGTCCAACTTAAGGCCGGTCTAAAATAACCAATATATTTTTATATACCGGTATATATATATATATATATATATATATACACAAGTAGATATTCAAAATTGCTCCTGCAAAGGAAAAGGACATGGCGCAAAAAAAATGATGTCTCAGACTCTCAATATTTGCATTTTGAAAGAAACTTCAAAGGCATATTTTTGGGACTACAGTAGTCCCTCGATATAATGCGATTCATCTTCCGCGACTTCGCTGCTTCGCTGAGTTTTAATGCAACTTTTCAGATTTTATTTTTGCACTTGAACGCGCCTTGAAGCGGCGAGGCGCGGTCGGAATTTGTAGGAGCATAAACGTCACGTCCCTTTTGGGTTTTGTTTCTTCCTGTTGATACATGTAGCCGCTGCCGTTCCGCTGTGCTAAGCTATCCAATAAAGCAGCATGAGAGGCTAAAGACAGCACGAGTAGAATATTTGTTCTTCTGCACTCCAAGCGGCTCTTTCCTCGACCTGCACGCCTTAACATTATGAACAGGAAAACGTTTACTGTACGTACTATATATTTGTATTCCTCAAACAAATGTTTAGTTCTGAAAAGGTTTTGATCTTTGGTTTCATTCTATAATACTGAAACAATCTATTTGGATTAATGCCTGCCTGTTAAACGTGTATAAAGTGTGTGGTGAGGGGTTTTACAGCCTTAAAACATTTATGTACATGTATAATAATTGTAAAAAAAATAAAAATTACTACATTGCGGATTTCACTTATTGCGGGTTATTTTTAGAACGTAACCCCCGCGGAAAATGAGGGACTACTGTATCCGCATCTGGGGGGGGGGGGGGTGCGTCTCCTTACCGTCCAGCAGGGTCCGGATGAGAGGCAGGAGTTCTTCATTCTCGATGACGTACTTGAGCCCTTTAACGCTGATGCTGACGTTGTACAGCGCCATCAGCGCCAACCTGCGGCGAAACACAGGAGAACCCTGATTGGCTGCTACCCTACGTGCTAGCATGACGTGGCATCAAACAAAGCAAGCAAGACATTTAAAATCCCCCCCGTTTCTTAGGGAAGGTTTGTCCCGACGCAGCTCGACATACACTTGTAGTTTTGGGAAGAAGCCCGGCTTCATCAGCTGCAGCATCTTCATCAGGGCGGCCAACAAGGCGTGCGACGCGGCGGAGAGGAAGTCCCGCCCGCAGGTCACGGCCGCTATGTCTGGGTTGACAAGGAGCGACGGCCGCGGTTAGCGGTTCTGTCCTGCGCGCGACTCGCGGGGAAACCGGCGCGTCGAAACTCACTGGAAACGGTTCCGGTGACCGCCAGCACGGACTGCCACTCGTTGGAGTTACGGCGCTCCGTTTGGGTTTTCATCTCCTCGTCCAGAGACCTGAGGAAGCGCTCCAGGGTCAGAGTGGCCATTTTCAGGAAGGGCTGCAGCGTCCCCTGCAACACACACACACCAGATAAAACTACATCCGATCGTGTATTTGTACGCACACCAGGAGAGAACTCACATCCGCCACCCAGTGAGTCACGGCGTCCTCCCTGGCAGAGTTGCTCCACAGCAGGCCGCAGGCGGCAGATCCCAGGTCGGCGCAGAAGTCCGCCTGCTGCTTCAGCTCCGCTTCGTCTCGCCAGAGCCGCTCGCGTAGCTTCAGCTTCTCCTGCGGGGACGAGCAGGGCAAACGTTTGACACCCCGTGGAGTGGACGGAATGCCCGTCCCCTCTCTCACCTCTCTCTCCATCTGACATTCGGCCAGCGCTACGTCTAGTCGGAACTGGAGGTGCAGACGCTCCCGCGCAAGGCGTGCGTTCACTGCGTGGACAAACGCACAAATGTATGCTAAATACCTGCAGACTTGTGGTATTACAAAAAAGGGCGATGTAGTCCACTTAAGGTGAAAGCCTACTTGTCAGAGCTTCTTGGCCTTTGTGCAGCATTTTAATCAAGTCCTTCCGGAGAAGTCCGGGCAGAAACTCCCGCAGCTGCATGACCTCCGTGGTCAGCTTGTCCAAATCTCGTTTCTTCACTTTGACAAAGTGATCCTGAAAGGAAAAGGGAGAAACTTCAACGCAGAACACAATGAACAACGCGGATTCCTAACAATTGCATGATGAGACACGCATTTAAAAAAAAATCAGTTGTTGGACAGGATTAGAAATGAGACAATAAGAGGGACAGTGAAGGTCAGACATTCAGAGGTCAGAGAGACGATGGTTTGGACATGTCCAGAGGAGAGACAGGGACTATATCGGTAGAAGGATGCTGAGGATGGAACTGACAGGGAACAGGACTAGAGGACGACCCAGGAGAAGAGACGTGGACGTAGTGCAAAGGACAGGGTGAAGTGGAGACGGTTGAGTTGCTGTGGCGACCCCTCAGGGGACAAGATGAAAGTACAGTAGTAGTAGTATTAGTAGCAGAGTACTGATATGGTGCTATTCTACCCATCTAGCTAGCACTACTAGCTTATAGCATGTCTTTTTAGGACTCTTTTTACTATGCTTAACTCTTTTCAGGATTTGGGAGCTGTAAAATTAAAAATGTAATCTGCTGGTCAACGTCTAGGAGAACATCTTTATTAGAAAGTGAATGTCGGCTTCAAAAAGAGCCAAAAAAACATCAAAACTGTACAACAGTCCAATCGCTTTCGTCATCATGAACCTTATTCCGTGTTAATACTTTATTTACCAGCGGCCCTGACGTCACCTTCGGCCCCCGTCTCTCTGCCGCCGCCTTCCCGCCGAACGACGCCGCCATCTTTGTTGTGGTTCTTCGTCTAGTTTTACTGTGGGGCTCTTAGCACTGATTACAGCAAGCAACGTATTTAGCACATTAAACCCAGCGCCGTGACACGGTTAGCGTCACACGTATTATTAAAAACAAGGTGACGTTCCATACAATGCTAATGCCTCCCTGTGACCTCAAGGGGCGCTCCCGCTGCCAGAATCCAGTCCGGTTCTTGTAACTCTCCGAACTCGCCGATAATCCTCGGGCCCTTTTTTTATTTTTTTTATTCGGGTCTATGGGAAGATGTCTCTGGAGTTAGAAGCCGACCCTTCCAGGGATGAGGTCTTTATTAGCCGGTTCCCGATCCACCGCGCCTGTCGGGATGGAGATTTAGGAGCGCTTGTTTCACTGGGACAGCGGGACTCGAACCGGGCTGACCTGGCCGTAGAGGACTCCTGCCGGGGATGGACCCCCATACACTGGGCTGCTCAGCACGGGCAGGTAGAGTTAGCTAAAGTTTACGGTGCTTCGCTAAACTAGCTAAACTGCCTGTTCTCATCATAAAGTTGAACTAATACAATGACAGAAGTGACTTTTATTCACAATCGCTTTTTTGTCTCATGTAAATGAGGAGCTTTTCTCACGCGTACAATAAAGTTTCATTGATTGAAAGGTTTTTTTTGCAGCATTGCATTTTCATTGGCTTTCGGGGAGCCAATGGCGAGTCAAGGCGCCGAAACAGTTCCGGGAAAGCGCAGGATAAGGGGGCGGAACATTTACAGATCGTCCTATGGCAACGCCTCTACCCGTCAATCTATGCCTCCGATTGGTTTAGCGTGACGATGACGTTTTTAGCGTCATTCCGGCGGCCTTGAGAACAAAACAAAAGATGCAAGGCAAATCTTTCTCTCCTTTTGGGGAATGTAGTTGAAACGAACATTGGAAAACGTTGTTTATCAGTACAGAGAAAGAATATTAATAATAAGATTCTCCAATTCATCTCACGGGAACTCATCACTGTCATATTGCTCTAGTAGCGTATGATAAAAACCTCTTTGATATTGAGCGATCGTAATCCCTGAAGGTTAGTAGTGTTTCTCTTTAGATCTGATTACTGGCCTGCGTTTCCTGTCTCAGCTGGACTGCGTGGCGTACCTGGTGCAGCTGGGCTGCGAGGTGAACCTGGTGACCAGCCGCTTCCACCAGACGCCGACACACAGCGCCGCGTTCGGAGGACACCCCCACTGCGTGGTGTGGCTGACCCAGGCTGGAGCCGACATCAACAGACAGGTGTGTGTGTGTGGGGGGGGGGGGGGCGTGGCTTCCACGCCCGGCACCACATCATCCACGTACCTGTTAATCTCCTTCACCATGACCTCTGATGTATCCAGGACGTCGGCGGCGAGGCTCCCATTCACAAGGCGGCCCAGTCAGGTAGCTTGGAGTGCGTCCGGATCCTGTTGGGAGCCGGGGCGGAGCCACAGTGAGTCCGAACTACAAATGCTAATTCCACTTCCAAAGTTCGTCTGAACTCTTCGTAGATAGAGATCGACCTTTAAAAAAGGAAACGGGGACCAACCGCAGATGAAACAAGAAGGCGAGGAAAGTGCAGCTCATTCAGTTTATAACAACCGTACAACAGAAATTCCAACAATAATAATAATAATAGGAAATCCACAAAGCAAGGAAACTCCCAACTTATAAATTCACACCACAGAAACCATGAAAAGCACTCGACTGGCCAGAAACTGCAAATGGACCCGTTATCGGGCCGCTTCAGCGGCAAACCTAAACATCAAAAGGCCGTGACCCCCCCGTGGTGTGTCTCACCCCGCGCTCTCTGCTGGTTCGCAGTTTAAGGAACGCCCTCGGGCAGACGGCGGCCGACCTGGCCCACGCGCACGGATTCCACGAGTGCTCTCGCCTCATCGCCACGACGCAGCGGGACGACGACGGCGACGCGTCACACGGCAGAAAGAGGCTTCTGGGTGCCGTGACCTCAGGTCACCGGAAGAAGGCCAGAAGAGCCGATGGTACGGTGTGTGTGTCATCGCACCCCCCCCGGGAAAAATTATAGGGGGGGGGGGGGGGGGGCTCGGGTTATACACTTTAGCAAATACACATTTAAATGTTTACCGGTTATATGCTCAATGGGATGGAAGTCTTCGTCTCCGTCTTCGTACGAGACCTGACTGTTGTTTCCTGTCACAGATGCGACGGCGCCGTTCCAGCGGAGTGGAGGGGAGGAGCTAGAGAGCATGAACATGGAGCCCCCAGAGGAGCTCGGCTCAGGTGGGGGTGGAGCTAATAGCATTAAAATAAAACAGAAATGATACGAGATCTGTTTACGATTCATTCTCAATCTTCTTTTTTATTTAAGATGACACAACCCCCAACATGAACGGCCATCATCATCATCATCATCATCATCACACGGCACCCGACGCTGAATCCAAAAGCCCCGCCCCTCCATCCTCCCGTCCAGCCAATCAGCAGACGGCAGCGACGGCCGAAGACGCGTGCGGTCCGCCGCGTCCGAGCGGGAGTCCCGGCAGCTGCGTGTCCTCCTGGCCGGCCTGGCGGGGGCCGATGGGACTGGACTCTGAGGACTTCCTGCGTTATGGACACCACCACGGCTTCGGAGACACAGCGGAGGAGCTGACTGACCGCGGCGCCACTGATTAGCACGTCTCCTGAGGACAGCCAGCTTCCTGGACACAGAGGACGATTGCATGTCCGTCCGTCCGTCTTCTACCGCACAGAGGCGATAGTCTGACCAGGGATTTCCAGACTTCCCAGTCCAGCCGAGAGACGGAAGTCTTCACTTTACTCGCTAAACTAAACGTGTTGCCACGGTCCCAACATGAGGACAGTCCACAGGCTCCAAGGGTCCACGAGACGTCTCATCACAAGTGCCTCCGTCCAAAGTGTTTTTACAAATGCGTCGGATCCGAGCTCGGACGAATCCCTAATCTCAGAAACATCATCCTAGAAAGTCGTCAAAAATAATCTGAGTGGATTGTTATTATTATTCTACGTTTCATTGTTTTGCTACAGGGATTTTTTTTTATATTTGATGTCATTTTGCTTCTATATTTATTAAAACATGCTTTGATATTTCATAAATAAATGGTCTGATTTGTTTTTGACGCCGTCATAAAACAAGAACTTTCTCCATTTCAAGTCTTTAGCAAAAGGAATAAATTAAACATTTTAATCACTAAACAACAAATTGCACAAGCCAAGGCTCGAACCCCCATTTTAAAGGAACAGTTGCTGCTAAAATCCCGACTTTCCTTTGATATCTTTGATAAATTGCTTTGATCAGAACTGAAAGAAAATTAAAAACAAGAAGACTTTTATTTCCAATCTGGTTATTAAAACCGTTAAAAAGGAACGTCGGATGCTGCACGCTGAAACGCGACGGCGAGCCGCCGTGCGCGTTCACCTCACCAGATCCATCTTGATGGTCCTCTGCAGACTGGCGATGCTGGCGTCGAGCGCCGACAGGCCGTCTCGGAACGCCGCCTCGTCTCTCGTGTCAAACGTCGACCCCGACCCGGCGCTCCACTCGGAGCACGCGGACTCCTCGGGTTCATTTTGCAGCCGTGCGTCGCCTCCTTTCCCTGCCGCCGCACGCGAACGCCCGGCGTGCACGGGCTCACGCTGAACCAGCGACAGAAGGTACCGGCTGACGCGATCGGCGGGGCGCTCCGGCGAAAGCGTTCGGTGCTGGCGGCCCGAGTCCGACACTGAGCGGTCAGCGACCATCGAAGTACGAAGAGCTCTGAAAAGAAGAAGACTATTAGCTTAGGGTTACGACACACACACACACACACACACACACACCGTTTGAGGTGTCCGATCTCCTCAAGGCGCTGCTGGGCCACTGAAACCAACTCGCTCCTCTGTCTCTCGCTGTCCAGCAATCGGCTTCTGGCGGCGTCCAACTCTGACAGAAAAACACACACACAGGTGTGAGACGCTCGGGATCCTTCGCCGCCACGCGACCGCCGGACGACCCGCCGCTCCTACCGGACTCGACGAGCGCGTTCTTGGCCTCCCTGTCGCTCAGCCGGCGCCGTGTGTCCCCGAGGGCTTCCCGTAGTTCCGTCAGGTCATCCTGGAGCTCCTGCTGAGCTGCAGCAAGGAGAGACACTGGAGTCAAGTCCTGACTGTGAACCAGGGTTATTATAGTTAACGAAAACTAACGAAAAAACGAAAACTAGAATTGAAAAAACATTTTCGTTAACTAGAACTAAATAAAAACGATAATTAAAAGAGAACACTAAAACTAACTAAAACGGTATTGTCCGTTCACAAAACTAACTAAAACTAATAAAAATTAAAGACACTAATCTCTTCGTTTTCGTTTTTATCGATTTAGAAATTGATTTATTTTGCTCGGAGTTACGTGTGCTGGCGGCTCCGTCCGACTGTTCCCGTCACTGCTCGTTGAGAATCGGGTTGGTGACGTCACTTCCGACGGAAGCCGACAGGAAGCGCCGAGCGCTCCAGCCCCATGTGGGACGTGTTTATTACGACGGAGGGAAACAAGAAAGCTAACTGCGATTAGCCCCCCCCCCGTAACAGAAGCAGCCCCCCGGCTAGCAGTTAGCACCGCGAAGGAGACAACAATAAGGGACTGCTTTTAACCTGCACCGACTGGAGCCCCCCCCCCCCACACACACACACTGGGGGGGCATGGCTCGCTGCATTAATGAGACATGAGAAGAAGATGAGCTGCTTGGAGCCAAGCCCAAAGTGAGGAGCCCCCTGATGGAGCCCCCTGATGGAGCCCCCCCGATGGAGCCCCCCTCAGCCAGGAGGCCCTGGAGATGGTCTGGATGAACCGTGGATTGGATTAGAGACGGACAATGAGGACACTGAACACCTGGTGAGTGGTTCTAGTCCCAAATACATTAGTCTTGTTGACCTTTTATGCTGATATAAAATGTAACAATAATTAGTGTTGTAAACTTGAATTGATATTAAAACCCCATAAAGTCCCAAAAGGAGAGGAAATAAATTATTTGCTCTATTTTACTCATTCTGATCCAAAACCTAAAATGCCAATCACAAATGTTAGAGCCTCCATTTGCTAAAACCTGAAATGTATAATTGTCACACTGACATCATCGTTATTGTCATGTCATGATTTCAGATCTAATATTGGGCTTCATTATAAATATACAATATTAAATGGGTTATCCTGGGGAAACTAATTTAGGGTGCTAACAGTGTAAGAAATTAAACATCATGAAACAAGTAACGTTATTATCCCTGCTGTAAAAACAAGCGTTATTACAGACAGTCCTAATTAATACATAATTATTTAACTGTACTATTCTTTGTGTGTTTTACATTTGTTTTTTCTTTTTGCTCAGAGCTTGACCTGCCAGATGGAGAAACCAACAAGTTCCAGAGGATCCATGTCTGGCTCTCACCCTTCAGCTCACCCTGAACGCTGCCTGAAGTACCCAAATACTGACTCGCTGATATCAAGAGCCAGAAAGCTCGTCCACGCTGAGAGCAAATCATCAGCGTCAAATGAAGTATTAAGTCCGAGATTGTAGCACGTTAGCAGCTATGCTGCGGACTGTTACGGTTGGTTGTTTAAAATTACTGAATAAATGTTTTATATGTTATCTTTTGTTGAGTTCTATTATTTTATTATATTTTAATCCTGCATCTGACAAATAACTGAAAGTATGAAAAACTAAAACTAATAAAAACTAAATTAAACTAATAAAAACAAAACTAAAAAATCCACTCTAAAAACTAACTAAAACTAAACTATAATTAAAAATCCAAAACTATTATAACCCTGCTGTGAACACACACACACACACACACACACACACACAGGGCACGCACGCACACACACACACACACGCACGCTACCTTCTGAGGTGTTTTGTTGTCTCTCTGCGTTCTCCTTCAGCTGCTGGTTAAGAATCCTCACACGCCTGGGACACAAAGGAAATGCTGATGGATCGACTCTTACATCGAGTCCTACTGATGCTGTGTGTGTGTGCGCGCGTGCATGTGTGTGTGTGTGTGTGTGTGTGTGTGCGTTACCTGCGGAGCTCAGTATTCTGGCTGCGCAGCGACGAGTCGGGCTCGATCTGGATGTTTGAAGTCTCGGCGTTCATTGCTGGCAGCAACACCGTCTGTTCTAAATCACAGAGCAGCTTCTCTGCTACGCTGCCTACACACACACACACACACACACACACACACACACAATGTAGACTTCACCACAAACCTATAATCATTTCATCAGAACCCACTTCCTTCCCAGGACTGGACTCTGGATCGGTACCACAGGACAGCGCGCGTGTCCTTTGATTGTCCTTTGATTGTCCTTTGATCGTGCTCACCTTGGCCAGTGATCAGAGCCTTGAGTTGTCCCAGCAGATACTGAACAGTCTTCACTGCGCTGCCGTCCCCCCCGCTTTGGGCGTCCTCGGAGACGTGCCCAGTCCCCGGCTGAAGACTGGACATCTTAACGGTAGTCGCGTGTACGTCTTTGGTCGTGCTGTGGGCGGCGTTATCTCTCACAGGAACCATTTCCTCCTCCTCCTCCTCCTCCTCTCTGTTCCAGCCCGACTGATTGCGTGTGTGATGGCGAGCTACAGGGGCAGTCCGGGGGTGAGGCGAGGAGGCGGAGGCGGCGCCGGTGGCGCCGCGCTTCGGTGCTCTCTGATGTAAAAGCGACCACGGCGGGGTTTCCGCTGGTTTGCGATAGGGATGAAGCTTCCCTCCCGGGGGCGCCGCTGGGGCGGACGACTGGCGTCTCGTTCTCGGGGATCCACGTCGGACTGGAAGCAACAGAAGAATCTCAAAGCAGGCAGAAATCGGCCTCCTTGGTGGGGGGGGGGGGGGGTCCACACGCTCCCTACCCGTCTGCGCAGGAACTTTCTGGATCCTCTTCCTCGCTGAGTCCGATGCTCTTGATTTGCCTGCCGCTTTCTTCATTGCCGTCGACGGGCTTTTTGCCGCTTCTACAAACACGACATTAAAATAAACAAAGAGTTTTATTCCCATATTTACATAATAATAATAATAATAATAATGCTATTTACTGCTTTTCTATAAAGAAATAAAACTAATATTATGCAGACTTGAGTTCAGCCCTTTGGCCCGGCCCTCCAGAATATTTTCTGCTTCTCATGTGGCCCCGTGGAAACAAGAATCGCCCACCCCCGCTCTAAACCAACTTGTCATCCGACTCTCGTCCGACTGGCTCCTCTACTGATGGAAGGAAACTTCCTCTCACCTGTCGCCTCACCCTGAAGAATTCCACTCAGCAAGGCGGCGCATCGGTCCAGACCGCTGTGGAGAGAAGTGACCTGGAAGGACGAGCATCGCCGTAAACACACGGACAAATATTTGCAGAGACAAGATGGTGCTTTGCAAGCTTTTTGAACTGTTAACCTGGTCTTCAGAGTCTGTGGAGTGCAGAGAGAAGGCTGGAGTTGCTCCTGGGGTTGGGATGGCTCTGCTATCAAATGTTAAAGGAATACAGGGCATAAGAGCAAAGGGGAGGGGCTACAGGGTTATTGTGTGTGTGTGTGTGTGTGTGTGTGCGTGTGGGTGTGAGTGTGGAAGTGTGCAGAACGCAGCGGGTAAAGCGCTCACTGGGTCGGCTGCATCCGGGCACTTCCTGTCTGCCTTCCGGAAGTCACCACCTACCGGTGGAATAGTGGGTTATGTTAATAAAGGTTTAAAAAATTAGCTAAACTGTTCTCATCACAAAGTTGAATTAATACAATGACAGAAGTGACTTTTATTCACAATTGCTAAAGTTTTTTAGCAATTTAGCAGACATAAACGGGCACGAACAGCACGTTCTCGTTTCACCTTCCTGCTTTGAGCCATTCCTCTAATGGCGTCGGTCACCGAAGTTCCGCAGCTTGCTCGGTCCAAACCACCTTTTCCGTACCGTCAGACGAAGCGGAGGCTTTAGAACCGGAGCCGCATTATGCAGTTAGCTTCGAGAACGGAGGAAGCAAAGGTGGATTCGAAACAGGAAGTGCTTTGACCAATCAATGTGAAACAGGAAGTAGAGCAACGACCAATCCTGACAACGGCACGCCATACTCCGTCTCTGATTGGCTGGTCATACCGATGACTCATCTCACGCGCGGCTCTTAATTTCCACTTTTCCGTGTTTGTATCTTGATTGTTTGCGCATTGATGTCAACAAATAGAACATTTGAAACTAATGTTTGACACTAATTTGATACCAGAGAATCAAAAAAAAGTCACACTGAAATTGTAGAACGAACTGAAAGCAGAACATTAAAAAATATATATATATATTTAAACAAGTTTCTATTTTTGCTGAGCAAAATCATTAAACCCTTAAACTAAAAGGGATGAATGAAGATCACACATTATAGAACAAATGCCATCTTACCTCGAACAAATATTTATTGGAGACCTTCCTTATCTTTGGAAATGAAGGAAAAAGTCTCTTCTGTCTCAACTGGTCAAGTTTCATTTCCCCTCGACAAACAAAACGTGCTGGTCAGTGAAGACTTGCTCAGTCACCCAATTTTGAACTTTTTATTTTAATAATCAGAACTCATTTAACTAATTTAACTCAGTTCAATGAACACATTTAACATTTTGACAACACATTTAACATTTTGTCAATGAACACATTTAACATTTTGGGAAACAACAAAAACTTCTGTCTTTCAACAAAACATTTATAAAACTAAAACAACGCAAACTTCAGAAAGACAAAAATGAGTTGGGATCTATTCCCAGCTTTCCTCGTCGGCTGCGGGCTGAGCGGTCGGCTCGATCTTCGCGCCCTCATTCTGGAACGATCCTCCGCGTTGACCCTGAAAATAAGGAATAAACCGGATAAAAGAATAGAAAAGCAACTTCAGCAGAAACTTGAAAGGAATCAAGTTACATTTCTGGAATCCGAGAAGGCAAAGTTTCTCCTTGGGAGGTCGAAGCCCGTGGCCCCAGAACCGCTGAACGCAGTCTCCTCTAACCACGAGGGGATCTCCTGCTGGGCCTGCCAGTGAAAACAATGTAAGCCGACGAGCTGCTAATCCGTGTAGCATCGTGTAGCATCGTGTAGCTTCGTGTAGCATCGTGTAGCATCGTGTAGCTTCGTGTAGCTTCGTGTAGCATCGTGTAGCATCGTGTGGCATCGTGTGGCATCGTGTGGCATCGTGCGGCATCGTGCGGCATCGTGCGGCATCGTGCGGCATCGTGCGGCATCGTGCGGCATCGTGCGGCATCGTGTGGCATCGTGTGGCATCGTGCGGCATCGTGCGGCATCGTGCGGCATCGTGCGGCATCGTGCGGCATCGTGCGGCATCGTGTGGCATCGTGTAGCATCGTGTAGCATCGTGTAGCATCGTGTAGCATCGTGTAGCATCGTGTGGCTTCGTGTGGCATCGTGTAGCTTCGTGTGGCATCGTGTGGCATCGTGTGGCATCGTGTGGCATCGTGTGGCATCGTGTGGCATCGTGTGGCATCGTGTAGCTTCGTGTAGCTTCGTGTAGCTTCGTGTAGCATCGTGTAGCATCGTGTAGCATCGTGTAGCATCGTGTAGCTTCGTGTAGCATCGTACCTTGGACAGGATGCCGACCAAATCGCGAGCCAGACTGCCATCAGCTTCTGGGTCAAAGAAGGCCACCGCCCTCCCAGTGTTACCGCAGCGACCAGTTCTCCCAATGCGGTGGACATATTCGTCGATGTTGTTAGGGAGGTCAAAGTTCACCACATGCTGCACGTCTGGAATGTCCAGCCCGCGGGCGGCTACAGAGGTCGCCACCAGGACCGGACATTTGCCAGAGCGGAAGTCTCCGAGAGCGATCTCCCTCTCCCGCTGCTCCCGGTCTCTGCCGGGTCGCGTTGTGCGTTTAGATTTGAGTTCCAGGATGTTCTCGTAAAACAATTACAGTACTGCAGTATTTGGACTCTTACCCATGGATGCTGGTCGTGGGGACTTCCTCCTGGCACAAGTAGACAGCGATGAAGTCTGCCAGTCTCTTTGTCCCCACGAACACCAGGGTGCGCTCCGTCCCTGCACGCAACACAAACACGACAGTGTCCACTTCCTGTTACTGGACTTGAATGTGGTTTTCTGCATGCGAGCGCCGTCCGGAGTCAGAAATGAGTCCATTTGAATTTCTGTAAAAGGTGTTTTACACATTTATGTCGCGTTTGAAGCCTCGTTTGGCGGTCTGATGTCACAGCTGGATTTCTTTCCACTGTTGGGCTTTACTAGTTTCTAAAGACACACACAAGTTACCCGTCGTTCTGAGGAAGTCGAGGAGCTTCTCCCTCTTTGAGAACTTGGCGACTTGGACGACCGTCTGCTCCACGTCGCTGCAAGCTCCGCCCACCAAGCCGATAGCCAAGAACAAATAGTCGCTCTTGAGGAAATCTCCCGCCAGCCTGCACCCACACATTCGGAGCCCGTCTGTTAACGCCGGTTAATGATTACGCTGGAGGCAAACCGCCGTTAGCCGAGAAGCAGACCTCTGGATGTCCTCGGGGAAGGTGGCGCTGAACATCAGCGTCTGGCGAGTCTCTTTGGACGGCATCCCGAAGGAGCCCACCAGGCGGCGCATGTCTGCCTCGAAGCCCATGTCCAGCATCCGGTCGGCTTCGTCCAGCACGAAGTAGCGCAGCTTGCTCAGCCCGACCTGCAGCACACAGCAGTTAGCCGCCGCTTCACCGCGCTGGGAGAGCGTCGACCGATCAAGCGGAGCAACTCTACCTTCCCTCGTCCGACCAGATCCAGCAGTCTCCCCGGCGTCCCACACAGGACGCTGCAGCCCCTGGAGATGTCCTTTATTTGGTGTAAAGTGCTGACACCGCCGTAAACCACCACCGGACGCACGCACGTCCTACAAAAAAACATTTACAGCCCGGTGGGTCGATTGATACGGTCTGAAGTCTGTCAGAATCGGCGTGCGACATTACCCGTAGGCAAACTTCCTGGCCTCCAGGTAAATCTGGTTGATGAGCTCCCTGGTGGGGGCGACGATCAGCGCTTCGGGCTCCTGCAGTTCACAGAAGGAGCTGGACGCCACGCCGTCCACCATCAGCTGCTGCAGGATGGGCAGCAAGTAGGCGGCCTGGAGGAGGAAGCTCGAGTCAGACTCTGATCAGACTAACAGGCTCTTCCTCGACGTTTGCGCCGATCTCACCGTCTTCCCAGATCCCGTCTGGGCGCAGGCCATGAGATCTCTGCCCGCAGAGATGATCGGCATGCCGTGCTTCTGAACGGGCGTCGGCTTCACGTAGCCAGACTTGGCGATGCTTTTTCTCAGGGACTCGCACAGAGCAGCAGCTTCAAAGGTCTGAGGGGCAAACGGACAGTCATCACGGAGGCAGGAGGTCCAGACGTCCCCCTCCCCAGACGCCCCAACAGTTTAAGTCTGGGTCAGTCTTATGTTTGATCAAAGTTTAAAAATCGGGCTTCTTACCAAGATCGCTGGTGGAGGGTTATTTCCACTGACGTCCACTGGGATGGCGTCATATTTGTCGAAATTGATGCCCGTCTTGTAGTGGGCAAAAATGGAGTTTTCATCCTGCGGGAGTTCTGGAGGAATGTACGTCACCCTCGGTCCTGCCGAGACGAACAGAAGATCACATCCAAGGGAAACAAAATGGAACCAGTTTGATCCGAATGCAAACGTGATTCAGAGTCAACAGAGCATCAACTTACGTTCTTCATCTTTTCCGTCCATATTTTCTTTATTTTCACCTGAAAACAAAAAAACAATGTTTCAAATCCCAGCCGAAGGGCCGAAATCCTAAATGTGAATAAATCCTGAGTGTTATAACGCAGACGTTGAACGAAGACTTCCTCGTCTTCGCCCCGGTAGCCTGCAACAGAGGAGGAAAGCCCGACATTGAACAGGATGAAACGACGACTTTCTAAGATGTGAAGTGATCGCTCCCATTTCATTTACCTCCTCGGAAGCCTCCTCCTCCTCTCCCAGCCGGCCCGTCATCTTGAGCTAAAGAAAAACCAGAGATAAACTCCTCAACGCTGCGTCTCTAAGTCTTTAACATCAGCGTTTTTCAGCATCACTGCCGTTGTGCCAGTTATGTACTCAGAAATTTTCAATACCTCCTCGTCCCCCGCCGCCTCTTCCTCCTCGGGACCCTACTCAAAAAGAGATGCTCCCACTCAGTCAATTTAAAAAGAAAAAGTACATACAGTATATTTATTTTGGTAAAAAAATATATCCTCAGGTGTAGAAAACAATCAAACTTACAAGTAAAATATGTTTTTGTAGAGAAAAAAAAGACAACTTTGACAATTCTTTTTCACCGCCTCTGATTCAAGGTGTTCAAATGAAGTACGCTCAATATTTCAATAACATGATTTTGTCCCGTTACCATCGCGTTCACTGGGATCCATCCTGCCAAATCCTCGGGCACGCCCTAATAAAAATGAAAATCTTGAATCTTATAACAGCCCCGACTTGCCGATACAAACTTCACTAGACATGGCATCGAGAAACAACTCGGAGGAATTTCATGCTCCAAACTCACCTCTGCCTTCTCGTCCTCTGAATCCACCTCTCTCTCCTTGTGCATCATCCTTGTTCTGCCGATCTATCAAAAACAATCGGAGGGTGAGGAGCAACGAAACTAAGGAATCGTCAGCGCTGACGAACATTTAATAAATGTACCTGAACGCTCTCTGGTTGGCGCTGGAGCACAAGCTGAAGTTCCCTGTGAGATAGAGAAAATGGGGGGGGCAGGCGTTCACAACATGGCCGCGCAGTAAGCGGGACTTCATTCGCTTACCTCTTCTTCCCAATCTTCCATTTTTGCTCACCTGAAGAATGAAAAAAATATTTGATATTTCAAAGTCAAGGAAATTGTATCGTGGTGCAGTTTTAGCTCGGCACAGCACTAACTGGTGCCTAACCGCGTCAAACACGTGCGTGGACGGCGAGAACTCGACTGCAAATCTCGCGATGAAACGTAAAAATGGCTTTCTTAGTTTTAAGATACGAGATAAAACCTCAGAATTAAATTACGGCCGAAATAAGGACAAATATCAATCGCCAACAATGCGCTGTTCCTCATTTACTTAAAACACTTTGACTATTATCTACCGCCATTACGACACGTCTCGTTGTAGCCGACGTCATAGCATTAGCATGCTTTGCCGAGTGACCTTTTCACGAGAAAGTTTGTTTTTTCCAGTCGGACTTCAGTAGAAAAGAGCAGAAAAACTCACTATACCTTCATAAAACACCAAAACATCCAACACAAGGTCAATGTTTGCGTCCAAGAGGACAAAATCTGTTCTAAAGACGAAGTTCAAGTGCGGCAAGGTCCATGACGCTAGCTTATTAGCTAGTTTATTAGCTAGCGTCATTAGCTAGCTAGCTAATTTGCATTGATGATAAAAACTAAATATATCTTATTACTACACACATATCCGGTAAAAGTATTTCAAAGTGTTAAACAAAAAAAACTTATTTTATTTAATTCGCCACTTACTTCTAGAGGAATTCGTCGTTCAGTTAGTCCCCCGATCTCCAGCTAGGCAGCCACACCGAATCCGAAGTGACGCAGCAAAAAATGCTCAACGAGTCGCAATCTGAGGTTGCCACATCCGCTGATTCGCGCCCCCCGCCGGGCAGGTTTTGACTGAATATAAAACAAATTAACAGCGATAATAACTTTTGGTTAGATGTTTCCTAATTTGATCTGGTAATTTATTGGTCTATTTATTTATTTTAGTCGATCGCTCTCTGTATTTGATATCTGGTCGTTTTGTTGGAGCCTGGGCAGAGTTTAAAAGCACGCAAAAAGGACCCGCTCCGACGCCATTTTTAGCATTCATAAGGGAATTTCATTTATTTACTATGTAATACTTACAGAACCAATAAAAAAAAAAACACTCAGAGATGAAAAAACACTCAGATACTTCTCAAATTCTGTCCAAAAGGAAACAGTAATTAATTCATATCCCAGTCATCATCTTTTTCATGTTAAAATAATGTGGTTTTTGGAATATGATGTTTGCAGATCATCCAGTGAGGCATTCTAGCAGACGCGTGATGAGCTCTTCATCGTTCTTTTTGTTTTATCTGATAACGGCAAAATACCAACACATTTACCAGAAGCAGCGACATATTTACCAAGAGATGCGAAAAAACATTTGTCTGCAACAATGACGCGAGGATGCTGAAAATGTTAATCTGTGAAAACATGACAACGTTTTACATGATTGATTTTCTGCTGACGGAGAAGTTAATCCGGTCACATTCATGAAGGTCCAGGCGAATTCAGCTGGGTTGGAGCGAAGGCAGAAATGCACATTGTGTTACTGTTGTCGATGCTTTTTGCACTTCTAGTTACAAAATCATTAACTCCATTAACTCATAGTTGAGGAAGTCCATGCAGAACTCTTCTTTTACAGGATACGATCCATGGGGATGAATAATGACGTCACTAGGTGACGAGATCACATCTATTATGACGCATGTGAATCCAGTTCCTCGTCGCATTCCGATCCAGTCCAGCCTGTGTTGTCGCTGTGGCGCAATGCATTGTGGGGGCACGCTCTGACGGACGAGTCAAGATGGCGATGAACGTCAGGCGTAGGAAAGAAGCCTGCTGCGCGAAGGCCGTGAATGAAGTTTTCAACAGATAATCTTTTGTCTCTTGCCTGTTTGCACTTTAGTAATCGATTTACTCAAGTCGTCTTCGGGGGAAGAATCTGCACATTCACGAACATCAACAGAAGCGAGTACAGCGGAGGATAAAGCCTCGTATGAGTTCCGACGAGAAGGAGGACTGTGAGTGTGCGCCACCACAGGCCGAGTCTAGCCCCGCCGGAGGAGCATACAGGTCGGTACGGCGACAGGCGCGAGAGCCGGGGATGCTAGGCTAAACACGAGCAGACTGGGAGTTAGCTAGCTGTTCCTGGTAGCTGCGGAAATGCTGTTTTTATATTGTATTCATAAACATGTTTTGGCAAACGGTGCCGCGGACATTAGTTTATGAGTAAATTACATTTTGTGCTACTTTGAAAGCGCCCCTCTGTGACAATTCTTTTATTAAAGCCTTGCAGACTAGCTAGTTTTTTTTGGCTATATGTAGCTCATTAGCTTGCTAAATCAGCGACTGTATAACAGAGAGCCTGGTATTTCCTCTACCCTTCTGTTGGTTGAATGTGGGATATGTTAGAAACGCATTTTGACCGTCAGCAACAGCGTGTGTTTGCTAACTATCTAAATATTCAACAGAACACTGAATGGGACCTCCATTGCTAATTTGCTAGCCCGGTGCTCTAAGCTACAGGCGCCGGATTCAATGTTTTAGCTCGCGTTTATTTTCCATTTCAAGTCGAATCTTTTTTTTAAATGAAAATGTATTTCCATAACCCCATAGAATCTCTGTTAATGCAACCAACAGAGATTCAACATGACTTTTGCTGCGCGTTCTTATCGTTCTTATTTGCTGTTCCTTTAGAGAATACGAGGAGCCTGAATTAGAGAACCCAGAAGCAAGCCGAATGTAAGTAAAACATGGTTTACAGTCAAGCGAAAATGTCTGTTCCGTCTTTTGAAGACTGCCCTGAGAGGGGCAAACAGCGGAATCATTTTCTCCCAGCCAAAACTCAATTCATGGTTAACACGCTCGTCCTATGTAGACGGTGAAATACAGGAATAGATATTCCTGTATTTAGTTTCTGATCTCTGATACAAGCGGTCGAAATGAGTTTCCTCTGCAGGGTGGCTGGGGTCGCACCCTTAGAGACGGGGTGAGGAGCTCAGTCACCGGGGAGGAGCTCAGAGTCGAGCCGCCGGTCCCGAGGAGGCTCGGTGCATCTATTTCGGACGCCTTCCCTGGGGAGGTGTTCCCGTGCTTGGAAGACCCAGGATATGCTCAGCTGGCCCTGGGAACACCTCGGGGGGACCCCCCCCCCCCCCACCCTGGGAAGAGCTGGAGGAGGTGGCTGGGGCGAGGGAAGTCTGGAACTGTTGCCTCGGCGACCCGGCCCCTGATAATTGGAAGAAGATGGATGGATATAAAACAAAAAAAAACACGAACTGCATACAAATAATGATCTCTGTCGACACCAACATTTATTGGTTGTTTATTTGGGCTGTTTTATGTGACGCATGTACATATTTTTTTTACTTCTGAATGCAGGAAGCGAGCGGCTGCCAAGCATCTAATAGAACGTTATTACCACCAGTTAACGGAGGGCTGCGGCAATGAGTTGTGCTCCAACTCGCGGTGCGCCTCGTCGGCCGGTTTCAGTCGCATGGACAACAACGCGGCGGCGGTTAAGGCCCTGGAGCTGTACAAGGTCAACGCCAAGTTGTGTGACCCCCACCCCTCGAAGAAAGGCAGCGCCTCGGCCTACCTGGAGAGCAGCGCCCTCAGCAACTCGGCCCGCGGCAATAGGAAAGTGAACCACAGGGACTTCCACTCTGTCAGAGACAATTTTAAAGGTGAGCCGTGGCTGGAAATTCAGGAGTTGCTGGAAAAAAAGAGAGTATTATTACGCAGTTTGATTCTGGAAAGTATTATCTGTATGCGATTAACGTACTTTGATTTGTTCTGTAGATGTAAATTACCTAACGGAGGAGAAAGTGTACGAAATCTTGGACATCTGTGGCGAGAAGGAAGACTACTCGCCTCTGATCCGGGTCATCGGTCGGGTGTTCTCCAGCGCCGAGGGGCTGGTCCAGAGTTTCCGGCGGTCCAAGCCTCACACAAAAGAGGAGCTCAAGTCCCTCCAAGGTAAGGACGAAGACAAGGACGAAGATGAAAAGGAAGCGGCCGCCTGCTGCGCTACGGCGATGGAGGAGGACTCCCCGACTTCGTCTTCGAGGCTCGGCGAGGGCTCGTCGGCGGAGAACGACGTCCAAAAAGCGTCCCCCGACGAGGTGTCGGTGGACATCGAGGCCGTGCGGCGGGTCTACGAGCGCCTGCTGTCCAACGAGAAGATAGAAGCTGCCTTCCTGAACGCGCTGGTGTACCTCTCCCCCAACGTGGAGTGCGACCTGACGTACCACAACGTGTACTCGCGGGACCCGAGCTACCTGAACCTGTTCATCATCGTGATGGAGAACAGCAACCTCCACAGCCCGGAGTACCTGGAGATCGCCCTGCCGCAGTTCTGCAAGGCCATGAGCAAACTCCCGCTGGCCGCCCAGGCCAAGCTGGCGCGGCTGTGGTCGCACTACGGCGCCAAGCAGATCCGCCGCATGGTCGAGACCTTCCAGCAGCTCATCACCTACAAGGTGATCAGCAACGAGTTCAGCAGCCGCAACCTGGTGAACGACGACGACGCCGTGGCGGCGGCCACCAAGTGCTTGAAGGTGGTGTACTACGCCGACGTGCTGGGCGGCGACCTCGACGTGGAGCACAACGAGGAGGAGGACGAGGAGCCCATCCCGGAGTCCAGCGAGCTCACGCTGCAGGAGCTGCTGGGCGAGGAGCGGCGGAACAAGAAGGGCCCGCGGGTGGACCCGCTGGAGACGGAGCTGGGGATCCGCACCGACGACTGCCGGCGGCCGCTCGTCCCCTTCGAGGAGTTCGTCAACGAGCCGCTGAACGAGGTGCTGGAGATGGACAAGGACTACACGTTCTTCAAGGTGGAGACCGAGAACAAGTTCTCCTTCATGACCTGCCCCTTCATCCTGAACGCCGTCACCAAGAACCTGGGCCTGTACTACGACAACCGCATCCGCATGTACAGCGAGCGGCGCATCACGGTGCTCTACAGCCTGGTCCAGGGTCAGCAGCTCAACCCCTACCTGAGGCTGAAAGTGCGCCGGGACCACATCATCGACGACGCCCTGGTCCGGGTACGTGGAGTCCAGTGGAGATCGTTTGACTTTGTGTTTTTAGGCGTTCCCTCCATCTCTTCTTTCCTCGCGTCTCCAGCTGGAAATGATCGCGATGGAGAATCCGGCCGACTTGAAGAAGCAGCTGTACGTGGAGTTCGAAGGCGAGCAAGGCGTCGACGAAGGAGGCGTTTCCAAAGAGTTCTTCCAGCTGGTGGTCGAGGAGATCTTCAACCCTGACATTGGTGAGACAAACGAGAGACGTGCGATTGACGGTCACCCGATGAGCTCCACGGGGGGGGTTTCCTCGTTGAATCGGTTAAACTACGGCTTTCTCCCGCAGGCATGTTCACGTACGACGAGCGCACCAAGCTTTTTTGGTTCAACCCGTCGTCGTTTGAGAACGAGGGACAGTACACGCTGATCGGCATCGTCCTCGGCCTGGCCATCTACAACAACTGCATTCTGGACGTCCACTTTCCCATGGTGGTTTACAGGAAGTTGATGGGCAAGAAAGGGACTTTCAGGGACTTGGCCGACGCCAACCCGGTGAGAAGTCGGATCGCCGCGGCGTCGATCGAGTCGCGTCGACCTTGGGTACCCGGATTGTGATTTTTCTCGCCGTCTGTGTTTGGGGGAAGGTTCTCCACCAGAGCCTCAACGAGCTGCTGGAGTACGAGGGCAGCGTGGAGGAAGACATGATGATCACCTTCCAGATCTCTCAGACGGACCTCTTCGGGAATCCGCTCATGTACGACTTGAGGGAAAATGGCGACAAGATTCCGGTCACGAATGAAAACCGGAAGGTGAGCGTTGCGTCCTGTCCTTCAGGTCTTACTCTGAGTAGCTCTTTTGTTTTTATTTATGTTTTTCACACACATTCTTAACGCAGACGTGTGTTTTTTGTTTGCACGGCCAAATTTCCGTTTTTTTATTTGCACATTTTCTACTTCAGAGGCAAAATAACAAAGTATCAAAATAAATCTTCAAACTTGAGGTAAATTGTGTTCTCTGTGTTTTTTCTGTGTGTTTTTTCTGTGTGTGTGCAGGAGTTTGTCGCGCAGTACGCCGAGTACATGCTGAACAAAAGCGTGGAAAAGCAGTTCAAAGCGTTCAGAAGAGGCTTCCACATGGTCACCAACGAGTCGCCGCTCAAGTATCTGTTCCGGCCCGAGGAAATCGAGCTGCTCATCTGCGGAAGCAGAGTAAGATCCGGCGCCGGCGCTTTGGAGGTGTCAGCGAGTTTGTTTAAGCCTGATTTGTGTTTCATCCTTCCGCAGAACCTGGACTTCCTAGCGCTGGAAGAAACGACGGAATACGACGGCGGCTACAACAGAGACTCGCGGATCATCAGGTGAGATCGCGAATGGGTCCGCTGCACTTTAAATGTCGGAGCGGCGCCCGCTCAGCCCGCCCGTGTTCGTTTTGCAGGGAGTTCTGGGAGACGCTGCACTCGTTCGGCGAGGAGCAGAAGCGCCTCTTTCTGCAGTTCACCACCGGCACCGACCGGGCGCCGGTGGGCGGGCTCGGGAAGCTGAAGATGATCATCGCCAAGAACGGGCCCGACACGGACAGGTGAGCCGCCGCCTGTAAACAACGCAGAAACGCGTCCTTGAGTGCTTCGGGTCTCTCCATTGTGGTTGTCGTGATGTTTCTGTGTCGCTTCTGTGTCGCTTCACGCAGCGGTTTCTTGTTGTTGTCGTTGTTTTCCTGGCAGGTTACCAACATCTCACACTTGCTTTAACGTGCTGCTGCTGCCCGAGTACGGCAGCAAGGAGAAGCTCAGGGAGAGACTGCTGAAAGCAATCACCTATGCCAAAGGGTTCGGCATGCTCTGAGCCCCCCCCCCTCTCTGCTCCAGACCCCGCAGCGAAAGGACTCCTTTTCACAAAGCCCCCCCCCCTAAAAAGGTGACGAAAGACAAACGGACCCAGAGTAAGCGCGTAAATCGAGCGTGAGAAATAACGAAACGGCGCTCTAGTTCTTCTGTGCCTGCATCAGTCAGCATAAGCACAGAGACCTTCTGATCAAAGACCCCCCCCCCTTTTAATCCACATTATGTGAATGTGCTGCAGCCTCCCCGTTCTTTTTCTTTCTCTGTACAGAAAGGATGATTATTTCCTTATTTATTTCGAGGGTAAAATTCGTTCTTTGTCAGGCCCTCCCTCTTTTGGTCGCTCCTCTCCTCGGGGGTGGGGGGTGTAACACGAAGGGTTAATATTAAACGATGTATCAGCAAGTTGATAGAGAACATTTATTGAACAAAAAAACCATGTCAAAGTAGCCGTAAAGGCCGAGTCCCAAGCTGCGGACAGAATCTACTCATAGAGGAAGTGGCGCTCGCTGGCCACGCCCAGTTTCTGACTCAAACAGGCACATTGTAAAACAACGATCCTTTCTTTTTTTATATATATTATTATTTTTGGCCCTTTTTCTTTAGAGAGGGAAGGGGTTAGACTTTTGTCAGAGATGTGTAAGTGCACTTAGACATTCTCCGAATGTTTGTTTCTTTGGCCACAGGCTGCCATGATTGTGTGATTTTTTTTTTTTAACTTTTTTCCATGTCTTCCTGTGTTGACTATTCTAAATAATAAAAAAAACAACAGTATTTATATATCAGTGCGGCTGGAACTACAATACCCATACTGTGCGCTATGGAGGATGTACCCATGTAGGCCGGTCGGTCGCTGATATGGACGACGGAGCTCCTTGTGCCAAATTAAACAAGTCTGGAAAACCCCAGCAAAATACGTCCCACATAGTCAACACGGAAGTTTGAGTTTAACAGCACGACAAATGGGCTGTGCTATGAAGGGAGTTGAAATGACTGCATTCATCTCATCCGGGGGGGGGGGTCATAAAGGAAAATCTACTTAACAAGAGGTACTATGACTGTGAATGAGATGCTGGAATCTGTGTCGATTTATTTTGGCCATATTTTTTTTTTCCTGATGCAAAAACGAAACCGGACAGACGGGGGAGGCTTGTGTTTGATCTATTTTAGCTGACAGACGGACGTAGCATTGAATGAGATGGTTTTGGCATTTGCAAATACTGAAGAGGAAGGGGTTAACAAGAAAGTAGAACACGTACTTTGAGTGAATTCAGCTTTCAATCGTTGCCGCGAGCATCTCGACTGATTATATTCCATTGATTGTCAGAATAACACAGATTAAATCTGTTCTCGTCCATTTGGGAATTTAAGTTAATGTTTTTATTTCTCAGATTATTTCCTGCCACTGTTTCTTCTCCATTTAGGTGTCCTTAAACTGCTGGTCTGAAGGACTAGTTACATTTATTAACTACAAAGATGACCAGCTAATGACAGTTGAGATTAAATTACCAGGAAAGCAGGTAAAATATCCACCTTCTGTAGCGCAGGTTGATTGAATTCCCTTTTAAATTAGGCCGTTGTACTTCCACATGGAGTATGGAAAATGAGTATTTGAACACCCTGCGATTTTGCAAGTTGTCCCATTTAGAAATTGGAGAGGGGGGGGGGGTCTGACATGTTCATCGTAGGTGCATTTCCACTGTGAGAGAAAAATAAAAAAAATCCGGAAATCACACTGTATCATTCTTACATTTTTTTTATTTATGTTATTGCTGCAAATAAGTATTTGAACACCAGAAGAAGAAAAAAAAATCAGTGTTGGTATTTGGTACAGAAGCTTTTCTTTCCAATGATGGAGGTCAAACTTCTTCTCTGTCTCTGGAAAGTTTTACGTTTAGGTGACTCGTCTGGATTTGTAAGACGCTCTTTAAAACAGATTCATTTCACTGGTTTAAATGTTTGCAGGTTTAAACATGCCTCTTTTTATACTCTAAATTCTGCAGCACAAGTCGCACGTCTGCAGTTAAAACCAGTTTACGCTGACTTGATAAATAAAAAACAATGTGAACCCATTTTGAAATGTGCCCTTTAGCAGTTTATTTCCTTTTGCGTATCTAGCAGCTGTTTAACTAGGATAGGTTAAATATTTAAAACAAAACATATTTGCAAATATACACTCATCCTGAACTTGATGCCTTCAACATGTTTTAAACAAGTTGGGACAGGGACACCAATATTTTTTTTTAAAAAAGGCTGGAACGTTTGTGGAATGGTTGTTGGGAGTAGTCATGGCAACCTGAATACAGGCACCAAACACCGCCCAACCATTGCTGCACACGACCCTCCAAGCCATCCGTCCTTGCGATGCTCTCACTTTCACATCCTTCAGCCAGAGCGGGGCCAGATGGGATTGCAAAATTCAGTTTATTGTTTTAATCCTTAAATCGAGTCCTTTGGATGTGGTACTTTTGTATTATACTTTAGTCTGAATGACTTTTGCGTACAAGCAAAGCGTGTAATACGATGTAGTACTGCAGATATGCAAAGTAGCATGCTTGGATCATTGGTCCAAAAATGCAATGACAGGGTTTTGATTCTAATTACAACAAACTTTTACCTTAATATCTTCCTTTGTTAATCCAAATTTAATTTGTCGAATGCAGCACGTGTATCTCATAGAAAGCAAGGAGTGGTTTGCAAAAAAAAAAGGTTTTCTAAAGGAGCAGCTTGAAAAGCATCGTTTTTCCATATTGTCTCGCGCTATAACTTTTTGATATAAAACAACGAGCCCAAGCCAGATGTAGACCTCGGCTGATGAAAAGGTCAACTTGCATCAAGGTTACATCCCTATGTGAAGAGTCCGACAGCCGTTCTGTGATGGACCGAGGAACCGATGTCCTGAAGTCCATGAGCCCGGACCGACGTACTGACGCACGTCCAACGCTACTCGTCGACTCTGAGGGTTCGGACCTTGTTGGACATATTAGCGAGCCGCTGCACGAGCTTACTCTGGGAGGATTCATAATGGGCGTTCAGCTTTCGAAATTTGGTTGTCATGACCTCCAAGCTACCTTCGATCCGGCTGACTTTATTCTCCAAGTCTTTGGCGTCAGTAGCGGCGACCAGCGACTCGTCGATTAGATTGTCTTTCATCAGGATGGCCCTTCCCTTCTCCTCCAGGGCGTTTTTGGCGTCGGGGTACTCGGTTAGTGCCTCCATCAGGTCGTCTTTGGATAGGGCGAAGAGGTCGGAGTAGCCGACGCTCCGGATGTTGGCTGTTCGGCGGTTGCCTGCCTTGCTTCCCTTAATGCCTAGGATGCTGATTTCTCCAAAGTACGCTCCATCGCTGAGAACCACAAACTGGGTAACCCCGTCGTCTGCTACGACGGCCAGTTTGCCTCCTTTAATGATGTACATTTCCCTGCCAATATCCCCCTTTTTACAGATGTAGTCCCCCGGACTGAACACTTGGGGCTGAAGTTTGAGGACCAACTCCACGAGCAAGCCTGCTTCACAGTCTTGAAAGATGCGCACTTTGCTCAGAGTCTCCAAATGTACGTTGATGGCTAGCTCAGCCTTCAGCTTGTCTGGCAGGTTCTTCAAGACCTGCTTTTCGTCGCAGGTCTTCTCTTCTGTCCACAGGTAGTCAAACCACTTCACCACCCTTGCCTCCATGTCTTTGCTGACCTTACGGAATTGCATGTACTGCTTGATGGAGTCGACCTTCGCTTGGAACTCTACGCGTGCGGTGTTCATGTTAGAAATCATGGCGCCGACGTTGCCTACGATTGTAGCAAATATCAGAACCCCAGTGAGGAAGTCGGCGACCACAAAAAAGTATTCGATATCTTGCACCGGGGGTGGGGTCTCGCCAATCGTGGTCAAGGTGAGAGTGGACCAGTAAAAGCAGTAGATGTACTGTCTGGCCAGGCGGGCGTCGTTGGGATTCTTTGTGTCTGGGTATACCCAGGTGTCCGATCCGAAACCAATCGCCTTGGAGATGGCGAAGTAAAGGCAGCCGTTCCAGTGAATGATGATCACGATGTAAAGCAGGAGATTGGCAATTCTGAAGATGTTGGGGAAATTGGTTCGCGTCTCGGTCCGATCAAACATCTCAAAGAGCCGGGACAACCTAAAGAGACGGTTGAACCTCAACTCTGGGTTGTTGGTTCCAACTTTGAGGTAGACGACGTCAGTGGGAAGCACCGAGACGACGTCCAGTCTGAACTGGCGGGTCTTCATGTACTTTTCTTTCAGGACCTTCTCATCCCTTACGAGCAAGCCTTGCTCCAGAAAGCCTGTTGGTGCGTTAGAATACGGTTAGCGCAGTGTAATCGGGGTGCACATATATAGTGAGGTTTCAATTACTGACCAGTCCTGGTTCTGATAAACATGTCGGTGCAGTAGAGCGCGTCTGAAAAGTAGTCCAAAGCGATCCACAGGGTTGAGTTTGAGTATTGCAGTTTGTCAAAACAGGCCCTACGGGGAAGCGGGTCCGTGACGGAGTGGTCAGAAACACGATGTTAAAAATCAGGGAATGAAACGCCGTTAGTTCAGACCTGGCCACCAGTAGCATGAGGTTGTAAAACACCGGGATGGATATTGTGCACAGCCAGTAATAGTACATATCCGTGGCGGGGTCCATGATCCACACCTCCTTCCTGGATGAGGAAAAGGAAGGACGTTTAGGTAACAAACTGATGTGTGTGGCCCAAAAGCAAAATTGGGACAAACCATTACAACCAGCTGAAGCATCCTTTTCAATTTAGTGGGAAACGTAAGTTCCTGAAGACGCCAAAACTACTTACGGTTCTTCCTTTTTGCCATCCTTTTTGTCATCTTTCTTCTCGTCTTTTTTAGGCTCCTCGTCTTTTTTGCTGTCATCACAGACACACACAGGCGGGTGAGTTGCACGTTCGATCATCCGGCTTTGCCGCACACGCTCACGGGATGTTGTTGCGGACGCGTACGTTACCTGGGCCCGTTCGCCGCGTCGTTAACGCCGGCCCCCGCTGGCCCAACGCTACGTCTCCAAAAGCGCATCGTGTTCGACCACCTTGGAAAACAATAGCAATGGACATACGTACACGCAACTTCCTGTGCGTGCCCATCCTAACTCGACCTTAGTGAGGGAGACTGATTCCATATACAGGCAGTAAGAGCTACTTCGCTTAGTCTCATTAAGCACATCTTAAATCCTTCTCTCCCAGATTGCATTGGCTGAAATTAGATGGACTGCGTGAAATGAGTTTACCTGAATCTCTGAATCGCGACGACGAGCGAGGAGGAGACGTCAGGGCGAGCTCTTGGTGAATCCCGTGTTATTCCTTTTCTTCTCCTTCTTCCATCCTATCAAATGTGAGGAAAGTCGAACGTGCTCTTTGATGATATCCCGCTCAGAAGCAAGCGACCCTCGTACGTAACTATGGACAAGGTATTCTGCTGCGGAGGGGCTCTCCCCGTTCATCCACTCTGCACCTGAGAATAAGGGAGGGGGAGGAGTAAGAGGAGGCTTCAACATCTTTAATAGACCTGAGCCTGCCTGAGAGGACACACACACACACACACACACACACAGGAAATCCTCGTAGTTTGTGGACGGACAGCCGCAAAGTGAGACATCAGAGTCCACCTCCAGGCCTCAGAGAGGAGCGGGACAATCCCAGCTAATCCTATCTCTGCTTCCTCTGCTGTCGTCCTCCCCCCTGGATTCTAATCTGACGGGGCGGAGTCAGATTAGGTCCTGTAAATGAGATTAGATGTAATCTGGTTGATTCTTTTTGCGAGCGCGGGCGTTAAAATGATTCAAAGCTGTCTACCAGGCTCCAACAAGGGCTGCTCAGGCTACGCTAACGGAGCTTGTTCATAGGAAATCAGTGGCCCCCATGGGGGTACCCATAATTGCTGAGCTGCCATGGATGCGGTTTGTTGTCTCCAGGTCTCCCAGGATGCCTGTCGGATCGCTCTGAGCTGATTCAATCGTCGCTTTCACCCACGAGACCGAAAGCTCACCTCAGCAAACGGGGGGGGGGGGGGGGGGGGGGCGTGTTTAACGATAATCCAAACACACACACGGTGCTTTGGCCCCCCCGCATTGACAAGAAACCGGACTGGGCTCGGAACGCCGAAGCCCCTCATCAGAAGGGCCGGAGCCGCTTCTATCTCCGGAGGAGGCCCGGGGCCCTCAATGTGCAGAGTCTTCATTTCCTGTTTCTACGTTTTGTTGAGTCGAGCACTTGGAAATAGAATTTCCCTCTGGGATCAATAAAAGTATTCTGATTCTGATATGCATTATTTGTAATAAATATTATTACAAATAATAATAATAATAATAATATATGTTTCTAAGGTCATGAGAGAGGGGGCTGGTGTTGGGGAGGACGAGGCGAAGGACAGGGTGAAGTGGAGACCCTGACAGGACAAACCGAAAGTACAGTAGTAGTAAACAAATAGGGACAAAAATGTACGTGTGTGTGTGTGTGTGTGTGTGTATTAGTACAAAATAGAGAACGTCATTGATTTTGAAAAGAAAAGAAATAAAATTGAACTGAAAAACAAAATTCCAAACTTGAAGTCAATTTAAATATTGAATGTGTTCTATTCTATTCCCGGTGAAACATCGCCACCTGCTGACGGTAGAATAATATGACAGACAATCTTTCACATCGCACAAGGTGATGACGTCATTGGTCTCATGAGTCGCATACTGAAGGTCTTATGACGGATACTCACAAACACATGATAAAAAAAAAAAAAACTCAAAGTGGATCCATAAATGGAAAACATTTTTGAAATAAAATGATCAAGGCCTGATAAACGAAGGGGGGGGACCTAAAGCAATTTGGATGGATGACGTCACAGAATGCAGGGAGAGGGAGTACGAGCATCTCCTCTTGACCCTGAGCATGAAGAAGATGATGTCATCCAGAGAGAGAGAGAGAGAGAGAGAGAGGGGGGGGGACTGTCGGACGCTTTTCCTCTCCTCCATTCATCCTCCATTCATCTTTTATTTACCGTAATGATTTAATGAACAAGCAAGGCGCGGCGGATCCCCCACCGTCTCGGTTAGACTCGTTTAGGAGACCCACGCAGCCATGAATTCGGCCGAACGCACCGTGACGTGGCTCATCGCGCTCGGGGTGCTCGACTCGCCCAAGAAAAGCATCCTGGATCCGGAGGCTTTCCTCCAGGCGTCCCTGCGGGATGGAACGGTCCTGTGCCGGCTTCTGGAGAGACTCAGACCCGGAACGCTGCAGGACAAGGTGAGTGGAGATTTTAAAGATTCTTTTTTTTTTTTTTTTGCATTTTGATGTTTTATTTCAAAAATGTCATCAAATCAATGAGCAAAAGAATCGAACACTGAATCGCTTTGTAATTCCATCCATCCATTGATTCCCCCACGAGGAACACGAGCGTTTATTTAAGTCTAAATCGTTTCATCCTATCGAACAGAAATATCATTATTGAAATTATATTTGAAATTAGAGACCTAATTAAGTTACAATCATACGTAATATTTACAATTATTTTATAAATATATTTATTGATGTGGGATTTCCACGACTGTGTTTTGGTTTATCAAACTAGGTCATGCTCCTTTCAGAATAAAGGCACCAAATACGTCTACTATATAGTCTACTATTTATTTGATCATTTTATGCAGCGGATTTTAAGTATTTGTGACCACAATATATTTTTTTCTGCATGTGGCATATATAAAATTTGATGTATGCTAGGAAGAACAAAAATCAAAATGGAAACAAAAAACGAACCACAGTGCACCAACAAACTATTTTGTATGCAACTACTAAATTAAATAGAGTGCTTTTTAAATGTAACATTTACGGAAGGCTTAGTTTAAAACACAAAATGTAAAACAATAAAAAAAAGACAAATCGTTTTTCATCTAATGTTTTATTTTGAAAGTATAAACGGAAGTGCAGCGCATTAGCTCGTTTGATGTTGGTAAGTAGCAAGTGCACCAGCTCCGTCTAGAAAATGAACCTTTATCCGGGGAATAAAACCTTTAACGCATTTAGTAACGCTTATTTAATGTTCCGTGGATATTTATTTAGATTTTTTATTTTTTTGTAGTTTCTACAGGAACCGACGAGCGACGGTGAATATCAGAGGAACGTCACCGATTTCCTGCAAGGCTGCAGGTGTTTCGGCTTGGAGGTGAGTACTAGTATTTATTCGTGTACTCGAGTGAGTTCTGACGCTTTTAAAAAACGTCTACATTTATCAAAACGTTTTTACCCTGCTGTCTACCGGTGACATCTTTTCATGTATTCCTGTAATTTACGTATTCATTGAAAACACAAACACATTTATTCCCAACAGACTGTGTGTTTAAAATGGGAATGTTGGGAAAAGATGTGCCTGAGCTCCGCTGAATCCCAACCATTCCCATTACAGACCGAATTAAGACGCCCGATATGCAACGTTCTAAAGTTCTTCTCCTTTATAAACTCTTTTATAAGGTTTTTATAACTTTTTTAAAGGTTTATAAATGTCCAACTCGGGAAGTTTCAGTTTTTGATTTTCACCGGTTTGACTGCTCCACCTTTTTTTTCCCCCTCCTTGGCAACACAAGATTAAGGACTTCAGAGGTACCCCCTCCCCTCCTTGCTGCGTGCGTGCGTGCGTGTGTGTGTGTGTGTGTGTGTGTGTGTGTAGATTACCAGTGTAAACTCAGACTTTATGTAATCCTGCTCCAGACTTCAGAAGCAGCGGGGATTGTAAACAGTATCTAAACTAGTATTTCTTTGTTGTTGTTGTTTTGGTTTATTATTATCAGTTGTATGTAATAGGAAGCTTTATTTTATTTGTATTTTCATCTGTGTGTGAAATCTATGCATGGAAAGGTAACAAAGTCCATGCTTGATACAGTTATTGGTATCTGCCACGGTGTATATGTACTGTGAGTATTGCAGTAATCAAGTGTGTTTCATTTCCTTCAGCCTTTTGAGGTCAACGACCTCCTGCAGGGACACGCCTTCTCCAAGGTGCTGCATTTCTTGGTCGCCCTGAACAAAGCCACTGAAGGTAAAAAGGAGTTTCTTCATCTGCAGGTTATAATTTTGTCGTTTTCATGCTTTCCATCTTTTCAAATTCTCAAACTTTATTAACGCACGGCTCACGACGCTGACGATTGAACGGCCGCGTGCAGATTTAGCTGAATCTGAAGACGCCGTTCGTGTCCCGCGCTCTTCCTCATTGAGGATCAAGTCGTTTGACTCTCAGAGCAGATCCTCAAAACTCCTTCAGCCTCAGTACCGCAGCCTGGTGAGTTGCCATGGCAACAAGACATATTGACCTATTGGAGCCCCTGGGGTTCTTGACAGGTCAGTTAATGTCGCTCCATATTTTTTTTCCAGGACATGACAGAGGGCAGTGGGCGTGGCCACTCGCAGGCGAAGGCACGCTTCGCCTTCCAGCCGGCCAATGAGGACGAACTGTCGTTTTCCAAGGGTGACATCATCAGCGTGAGCCGGCGGGAAGAGGGGGGTTGGTGGGAAGGATCGCTCGATGGCAAGTGTGGATGGTTCCCCAGCAACTACGTCAGGGAACTGAAAGGAAGTGGTGGGTGGAGCAAGCGTTATTATGCGCACTTAAAAAAAAAAAAAAATCTCTGCTGCAACATTGAAATTGTTACAAAATCTTAAATCTAAATGTTGCCTCGCCTTGAGACGCGTCTGTGTCAAGTTTGGCTGTGTTTGCCCCGAGAGTGGAAAGGAAGGAAAGAAGGAAGGAAGGAAGGAAGTTCTCCAGGAGCACAAAGACAGGACGTTCCGAAGCTGCTTGCCGAGAGGCAGGAAACTTCCTGACAGGAAACAGGAAGCGGGAAGCAAGCAGAAGATTTTATAATGACATACAATCATAAAGGGAAACATGCTCATACTTAACCCCGGGGAGTCCGGGGGGCACTTTGGGGCTTGGGGGGGGGGGTTACTCGGGATTGAAACCTCGGTCTACTGATGAGTGTCTTTGTATCTATCTTTCATTACGGATCACAGACTTTTATTTGATGCACCTGACTTTTGGAATGTTTCTTCTTCTATATAGAGAAGACGTCGGACAAGTCAAAGCCCGGGGCGCTGAAAAGCCCCCCCAAAGGTTTTGACACCAGTATAATCAATAAGACCTACTACAACGTGGTAAGCATCAATCGCACTGTAAAAAACAAAAAAAAACAATGTTTGAATTGCTCTTTTAAGAAAGCCGGTCCTCACCTTTATCGGGACGGTTTCGACTGAAGGACAGAATTATATTATCTTAACTGAAGCTCGTCCTCTGGACAAATTATTTTTCTTCCTCATTCGGTGAAAATAGAAATCATCCCATGAATTTCAGCCTCTTCCGCTCTCCGGTTCAGGTCCTCCAGAACATCCTGGAAGCCGAGAGCGAATATTCCCGGGAGCTGCAGAGCCTCCTCGGCTCCTACCTGCGTTCGCTCGGACCCACGG
>NC_090920.1:4322089-4327089 GCF_040956055.1 Brachionichthys hirsutus | reverse complement strand
TGCCACTGGGCCTTGGTTTTGCAGGACCCCCCCCCCCCCCCCCCCCCCCCCAGGTCCATTCCCAACCCCCCTATCCCTTTATTTCATACAACATATCTAAAAAGGCTGACATGCAAATGGGGCTTATTAAATTCTATTAGGCCGTCTGTAAAAGCCGGCAGAGACAGTGAAGTGTGTGTGTGTGTGTGTGTGTGTGTGTGTGCGTGTGTGTGTGTATGTGTGTGTGTGTGTGAGAAAAGAAAGAAGGTTACTAACAGTTACGATCTGCACATGTTCGACGGCACGAGTTACAAAACTGACTGCGAAGACGAAATCCAGATCCAAAAACGTTATTCTTTCTCTCACACGGCAGAAAAGAAACGCTGCCTGTGTCGCAGCCAATAATGCTGAGTCATGAAAAAGCATATGATCCCACCCTGTGCTGCTCCAGTGATGAGACGGAGGACGAGTGCAGCCTGTCAATCATCTCTTTAATTGGGAGACGCTCGCCTTTTCCCAGAAGCCTCGGCGAGAACAATGGCGCCCGTATCGCTGACCGGGTCCCTCGGCTGAGCCCAAAATTGAATTGGAAATCTTCCATCTCCTCATTAGCATAAGAAAAGGGGTGCAGGGTTTTTAGACAAAGGGCTCGCTTTAATGGGGGGGGGGGATCAATCTCAGGACAGGAAGCAGTGGCGTTGTCACCCCCCCCCCCCCCCCCCCCATCAGCTGTACAGGTCGCCCCCAGCGGCGTTAATCAGAGATGGTGGGAGATTTACGGCGTCTCCGGGCGACGCTGAGCCTCCGCCTCAACGCACGCCTTGTCCCCAGATTGTTAGTGCATGGCCCCGATTCCCGTTCCTGCTTCCTGCATCCGGTCTGTTTGCCCCTCCCTTAGGTCAAGGGGTCGATTAATGGGGCGTCCCAGGTGTGCCCCGCCTCTCACCGCACGGCAGGCTGGGATTGGCTCCCAGCAACTCATGTGACCTGCAAAACGGGGGAACAGATGATTTATAATAATCTGAAATAAACTCTACGCTTCCTTGCAAGCGGTGGAAGTTGGGACGTGTCCCTCTGGTTCAGGACGCGTTAGCCGGTCCAGCTAACGCTAGCAGACACTGATGCTAAGTGCTAAAATAAAGTCCCAATTAGAGCGTGGCTGCTAATAACTGGGCACTAATTAGTGTCTCTCTCTCTCTCTCTCTCTCTCTCTCGGAAGTTCGGTTTCACCGGCTGATTTGCTTTTCTGTCTGTTAGAAGCATTTAAAAAAACTTGATGGGAGTGTCAAGGAAAAATGGATTTACAGGTAATAAATAGTTATTTTTTGCGCATTCCAGAACGGGGAATATTGTTAAATATGCAAATTATAAAATAAAAAAAAATTACTAATAAAACCGTGAACCGAGGCATCATGGCCGGACTTTGATCATCTCATACTGACGCAAAGGAAAACCTCGGGGGGTGAGAAAGTAAATTATTACGACAACTGTAGAATCAGTCGTGCAGGAAGATGAATTCAAACACTAATGATGGTGTAAAATCGGCCGTGCAGTCGCCACTAATTGCTCGCTAATTAATTAAACATCCTTTGGATTAGAGGAATTATGGGCAATTGTCCTTTAACAGCCTCTAACAGAGCCTTGATTAGAGCCTTTAGTCTTTGTCTGAACCAACGCTTCAACCAACGATTGAAGAGACGGCGTCGGGGAAATTAGCAGAAATAATCCATCTGATTTAATCTCTTTTTTTCTTTTTTATGTCTGGAACGTTTCAGTTAGACGCAGGAAAAAAATCTGCACAAGGGCAGAAACACGAGAGAAAAGGCTGCTGCGCTTGATTGATCGGCTGATTGATTGATTGATTGATTGATTGATTGATTGATTGGTCCCAGGTGTGCCAGGACTTCCCGTCTCTGCTACCCCCCCGAACAGACGCACAGGGGAGGAGCCAAAGCAGGGAGAAGGCCGAGTCTGGGATGAGGCCGGGGGCCCCGCCCATCAGGTACAGTTGCCCCTCCTCCTTTCTAATGTCTGACGAGAACGTTCTGAAGTCAAATCGGTAATAATATTTAAATGCAACTTTGAAAGTTGCACTTTGTGGTGTCGAAAGTACACGGAATGCGATCTGATGACAGATTTGCCTTGATATGGCCCAGATAGCTGCAAATAGTTAAGACGCTGTCAGGCAGCCTAATGCGGGTGGATTGATCATTCTCGTCAAATTGCACGGAGCACTTTGAGGCCGCGCCGCCAGCCTGCGGAGCATCTTAAAGACGCCGCCGGTGTAATGTGTGAAGCCATCTTCATAATGCATCCGAGCTGAATGGCTGGAGCGGCGCCGTAATCGCTGCTCGGAAAAAAAAAGCGTAATAGGATCGCATACGCTGAGGCCTTGCGAGATCTGGCCTTGATCTCTTTCACGCACACGCGCGCGCGCGCACACACACACATAATGCATTCAAATCATTTCATCTAAGAGATCCCAAGCGTATTGGGGGCGCCACACGCTATAATGCTCCTCTGCAAATGGCTCGGTTGGACGGCTAACTTGTGTAAATAGTGCAGGCAGAGACTGTCTTGTAATAGAGGGTAATTACTAAGCTATTACGCCCAGGCCCTCCGAGAGTGGAGGGGAGGAGGTGGGGGGGGAAGAGGAGCTGAGAGGCAGCGAGCGAAGGCGGGATGCTAATATTTGATGAGGTGGGTGAAATGGAAGCATGGAAAGGAGTAAAGAGAAATTAAAACTCAAAAATATACTCAAGGACGCCTTGTGGATAAGTCGGAGGTGCATGGGATTCGAACCGCCGACCGACTGGCTGTACCAAACGGAGCCACCGCCACCCGTTGATCTGAAAGGACACGGCCGAACGTTAATTCATTAACAGTTTGCAAAAACGCTTTGTCGAAAACTAATCGCACGGCGCTTCGACAATCCCAATTATCAAAACCGGGGATTTGATTTGCATTGAAAGCCCGTCGGGCTCCGGCCTCGCTCGCCGCCCGCGCTAATGGGGGGCCTCTGCTGAGCTGTGCTGCAACGCTAATGGGCGAGCCCTTTCACAATGCGTGCACGTGAACGGACCGTTTAAAACCGCCGTTTGTTTGCGTGCTTTATTGCGTTCTCGGGGACGAACCCGATGAAGACGAGGCGTGCGCTCGGGCGCCGCTTCGTTCCCAGCCGATTGTTTGCTGTTTGATAACCAGGACCCCCCGCTTGATGTCAGCGGGCCTTTTGTCTGCAAATAATCCATTTAAATGTCATTACAGTCGATGTGTGTGTGTGTGTGTGTGTGTACGCATGCAAACACACACACGATCATTACATTTACAAGGCCTATTCATATCTTGTCATTTTCCCTAAATTACCAGTATTCACTGTCTCACACTGAAACGTTAATGATATGCAGTTTTAATAGTTACTGTTGGTGGGGGGGGGGGGGGGGTCTCTTTTATTCCCTGAGCTATCTGAAATAATGAAACCAACAAAAAAAAATCAAGTATCAAGTTAATAAAAACCTGTGCAGGGATTCCGTCCTTCACTCGGAGTCTGGTGGTGGTGGTGGTGGCCGATGGGTTTTGCTGACTTTGGATATTAGACATACATCAGTGCAGCGTGGCCCACTTTAAAGGCTGTTCAAACTAAACTCAGACCAACCAGCGTGCAACTTCTCCATTTGAGATGCAGAAGCCATTATAATATTGTTCTGATTAAAAAACAAATCAAAAACAACAACATATGGTAATATCATGAATGAATTTTTAAAATATGGATCACTATTTGTCCCAGTGTAGCCTCCAACAGTAGCCTCTCTCTTTCTCAGTCGCTCCGGCCAAAGTTATCAGAGGTAATTCTCTCCTGTTGTGGCGCACAGGTTAGCGCAGCTTCCCTGTTCCACCCCGTCTCCAGGGTAACCACGGCTCTGGTTAAGCCAATGAACTCCCGGATAGAGACAAAAGAGAGACATTTCTTATCAAATCCCATTAGGCTTCATTAATCCACACAAAGGTAAAGTGGAAATTACCCCAGTGGGTGAGCGCCGCCCTGCTGGGAGCCTCCGGATTGTGCTCCAACTGGATAAATACAGCAGAGATGCAATAAAAAATAAATACATCAATAAAACCCACAGAAGATATTCCTTTTATTAGAAATGACTTTGTTTGTATAGCTAGATAAAGAGCGGACATTATTCATCCCAAAGGGAAATCTCAGCCTCAGATGTGTCAAATAAGATACAAGAGATTTGAAGTAAAATCATTTCACAAGCAGATTGTCATTTATTGTAAACACATTCCTGAAAGGTTGTGAATAGAGAACCGGAACATTTTACACCTCACAAAATCTGTCAAAGTCGCTCATGGAATTCAGAGAAAAAGATTTTGAAGAGTTTTGAGCTTGCTATTAAAAAAAAAGAAGCTGTAAAATCATCAGGCAGCTTTTAAAACGTCAGTCGTTCAGAGAGTTTTCGAGGGAAAAGACGTGCACTTTATTATTAACTGTACCAACCGGTACACCTGAATAGACTTTTTGACATTCAAGTCGATCCGGCAACAAACTGACTCTCTCTCCAGTGTGTGTGTGTGTGTGTGCGTGCGTGCGTGTGTGTGTGTCAGATTGACAGACAAAGGCCTAATCGCCCCTCGGCTCCAGCGGCCCAACAGCTCACGGGAGGTATTGACCCAAAAGCGGCGTAATCCCCTTCACCTAACACGGACAATTTCACGTAATACCTGTAATAACACGCGCTCGGCTCAAAGCCCTCATCAGAGGAGCGCTGAGCATCTGATGTCTGAGAGGGGCTCCAATAAAGGGGACGTTGAGAGGGCATCAATCTGGAATCTCTCTCCCGTATCGCTGCTTCCCCTGAATCATTTTCCTCTCCTCGCTTTGCCGCGCCGCCTAAATGCGACGCTTGTTCTAGAAGCGACCTGCAAAGTGATCAAGCGCCTCCATCGTGGAATCGCCGCCCCGATTCGGTCCGCGAGGCCGACGCTAAAGACGTTTCCGTTTTTAACAGAGCTAA